>NW_021628229.1:261413-263990 GCF_900005855.1 Plasmodium gallinaceum | reverse complement strand
TGAAAAGTTTAAAAAAAAAAAAAAAAAAAAAAAAAAAAAAAACAAATGATTTTTTTACAATAGTTTTAATACTATTTATACTTTTATTAAAATAAATATATTGAAGTTTAAAAATCTTTTTTTTTTTTTTTAAGTATTTATATAAATAAATGCTTATATAAAATATAAAAATGTAAAGTCTTATAAGTTAAAGATGATATTTTTAAGCAATCATTAAAATTATATAAATTGACAAGTAACAAAATAATATTATTAAAAAAAAAAGAAAAAAATTAAATTTATGTATATTTATTTCTTACTAACGTTAATTAACTATTAAAGTCTTTATAAAAGAAAAAAAAGAATAAAATATAAAATAGGAGAAATTATTGTGAAGAAAAAAGCATAAATATAAAATGCAGTAAAACGAGGAAATAAGAAAAAAAAGGTAAAAATTACCTTAAAACATTTTCATAAAAAAATTATTACTTTACAAATATAAATTAGGGTGTATAAGTACAAAATAAATCACATATAAATATTACATAAATATATATATATATATACATATATATTTACATATATATTTACATGTTTATGTTTTACTATGTGTTTCATTTTTCATGTTATATTTTTTTTCACATTTTTATGATACTTTTTGCTTTAAATGATTTTTATAATAAAATGTATAAAATTTTTAAATATGTTAGTTTTAATTGTACATTATTCATTAGGAAAAACAAAAAATAAGTTTATCAAAATATAAAAAACATTTATATGTAATTTCTGAAAACATTGAAAAATGATTTTTTTTTAAAAAATACAAATAATTCAGTTATATAAAAGCATGCATAAAATATTCACAAACAAAAAAAAAAAAAAAAAAAAAAAAAAAAAATTGTACTTATGTTTATGAATATATTAAAATAAAAAAAAAAAAAAAAAAAAAAAGTCAGAAAAATTTATATATATAAATATAATTGAAATTTTTTACCAATAAAATTTTTTTCTTTTTTTTTAACATATTTGTGATCTTCTTTTTTTTTAAGTTTTATTTTCACAATTTTACTTTTTTGTTCTTAAGTTTTTTTTTTTTTAATTATTTTATTTTAATTTATTTTTTTGTAATTTTATTTATTTATTCATATATATATAAATTTATTTAAATATATATTTTTTTCTTATTTTGTTCTACACATTTTACTTTGTTTAATTTAGAAGTTTAATTAGTAGGTTTGATTGATTTATATATATATATAAATTTAGGCAATATTTCTGTTTTTATTACCTATTCCTTTTTGGTGCAAATCTTTCCAATCATCCCATTCTTTATCAAAAATTTCTTTTTCTCTTTCTTTTTTTGAATATTCTTTATAATAATCATCATTCTTATCATTTTTTAGATCTTGAATATCATCATTTTCGTTATTTTTTTGATTATTATCATTTGTTCCTTTTAAAGAAAATTCCATTTCAATTTTTGCACATTCATCTAAAGAAATTGTTGGTAAATTATGAAATGGTTTAAAAACTAAATCTTTGTAATAATTTCTAATTTGAGTAACATCGGATAATTGCATTTTTTTTTTAATACTGAAAAACCATGGTTTTCTTACTTGATCTTTTATATCAGAATTTTTCACATTTTCTTTCTTATCTTCTTTTTCATTATTTCTTATTTCTAAAAACTGTAATTCAGTATCTATTAAATCAATTATGTTTAATGTTTGTATGAACTTACACTTTATGAGAGATATATACATTTCTCTATAGTCATCACAAGTATCATCTATATTATTACCATCCTTATATTTTAAGTTGTTTTTAAATATTTCTTCAAACATTTCTTGATATTTTTTTTCATCTTTTGTTCTTTTTATCTTTATATTTCTTCTATTAACTAAATTTGTACTATTTTCCTCATCAAATAAATAATCATCCATTTTAATTATTTTATAAATATTCATTAAATTGATATATTCATGAAAATATAATTTTGAATCCTTCAATCTATCATAGCGTATATTTATATTTATGGTTTCATAACTTAAAAACCCTAATATATATGGGATTAATAAAAGCTTTAAATATTTTGTATTTATATCATCTATTTCTTCATTTTTAGAAAATATATCACATCTATTTATATATTTACCTAAATGCTTAAAAGCATATATTAATTCATCTATAATTTCATCTTTATTAGATATAATTTCTTTGTTTTTTATTTTTACATTAGAGTAGAATTTTAAGAATTCTAAAAATTCCTTCTTATTAAAAATAGAATTATAACTATTGATATCTTTTGTATTTTTTACAATATAATCATCAAATAAGATATAAAAGTGATCAAATAAAGATATTACTTCATTTATTTCCATATTTTTTTTTTTTTTTTAAGCTTTATATGTTTATATATGTATATATGTTTACATGCATATATTTTATTTTACAATTTTATCTATTTTTTCTTTTTTACAACTTAAATTTCTATTAATTTACCATATTTTTATAAATTTAAATAAATTAAGAATGTGAAGTAATTAGTATTTTTTAGTTTCTTTTCTTTTTTTTTTTTTTTTTTTTTTTTTTTTTTCC
>NW_021628229.1:257716-260413 GCF_900005855.1 Plasmodium gallinaceum | reverse complement strand
GTTTTTTTTTTTTTTTTTTTTTTTTTTTTTTCTTATATTCCTTTTTTGTTGTTTTATTTTATTCTATCCTTTTTTTTAAAATTCACATAAACATATGTGTTAATTAGATGGTATGTTAATGATAATTTATTTCTTTTAATTTGAAGAAGTATTCCTTATTATTCATTATATTTTAAAAATAATAAAACATAATAACAATATTACACGAAAATTATTAATTTAATCAAATGCAATATATATATATATATATATCTTTATATGTTTTAATATTTAAAAAAAAAAAAATAAAATTATAAAGGAGAGAGAGAGAAAAAAAAAAAAAAAAAAAAAAAAAAAAAAAAAAAAAAAAAAAAAAAAAAAAAAAAAAAAAAAAAAAAAAAAAACCTAAAGAAAAAAAATATGAACAAAAAGAGAAGTAAAATTTAAAAGCGACACAGTATAGTAAAAAAAAAAAAAAAAAAAATCTGTAACATATTTTTTAAAATAAACTAAAATTTGTTAAATTTATTGAAATACGATAAAGAAAAATAAAGATAAAATACTATAAAAAATAAAAATAAAATGAAATGAAATTAAGAATATTGTATTAAGTAAAAATATTTGTGTCTTATATATAGAAATACTCCTATATTATATATATATATATATATAAAAACATTCAACTCTTGTTTAATTTTTATAATTTTTTTTTTTTGATTTTTATGGGGATGATGTGAGATAATAAGAATGTTGCAAAATTTAATTTTAAAGAATGTGTTAAAGTTCAATTAATAAAAAAATTACTTGTATATTAAAATTTATCACATAAATATATGGGATATATAATATTAGCTAGTAGGTAAATTAATTATATGATATAATTTTGATAATTTAACAAAAATAAATTTGTTTAAATACCATTTTAAATTATATTAAAGGAGGTTGTTATTAATAAGTTACTAAATAAAGGAAGAAGTTATAATGTTATTATATCTCTTAATTTATATAATTTTTTTTTTTTTTTTTTTTTTTTTTTTGTGTGAATTTAGTTTATTTTAAAAAAGAAGAATTTATATCACTTTTAATAATGAAGATAACATATATTGTGTAAATAAAATAGTATAAATAAAAAGTAAATTTTAAGTTATACTTTAAGAATTAATTTACTGAAATATTTTGTGAATAACTTATTGTCACTTTTTTTTTATGAAATTTTTTAATTTTCTTTTACTATAAATTCTTTTTAATTCTTCATTTGCTTATTGTTATTATTATTTAATCATTTTTAACAAAAAAAAAAAAAAAAAAAAAAAATTATGAAAAAAATATTAAATGAATATAAAAATAACATAGTAAAGTTTCTTCAAGTTAACAAAAAGTTTTTCAGTGAAAAAACTTATGATGAAAATGAGAAACTTTTTTTTAATAACTTAAACAAAATATGGTGGGATAAGACCGAAAATGAAAACTTTTGTGATATTTTAGAAAAAATAATAGGAAAAAATTTATATAGTTTGCATGATTATAATAAATGTAGATTTGATTTTATTTTTAACAATTATGAATTTATATATTTTGAAAACTTCAAAAAACAAAAACAATTTAATAAAAAAATAAATATTTTAGATGTAGGATGTGGAGCAGGTATATTGTGTGAATATATTAAAAATAATATATATTATTTTTTAATTAAAAATAATATTATATCTTATAGTAACAATTCACCATTAGAAAAAGTAGAAATAAATATTGATGGTATTGATATATCAAATAATTTAATCGATTTAGCAAAAAAAAGACAAGCAAATGAAAAAGAACATTTTATAAATTATAATAATAATGATAATACAGTAAAAGAATATTTAAAAATAGAAAATAAAATAGAATATAATAAAATAAAAAAAGAAAATAGAAATATAAATATTAACCTAAATTACATAAATTGTGATATAGTTGATTTAGTAAATTCAAATAAATTAAACCAAAAAAAATATGATATAATAATTTCTTCAGAAGTTATTGAACATATATCTAATAATAAGAAAATATCATTTATAAAATATATATCTCAATTGTCTAAACCTAATGCGTTAGTTGTTTTTACTTCTATTAATAAAAATTTCTTATCATATTTTTATACCATAATATTAGCTGAATATTTAACAGGAATAATTAAAAAAGTATCTTATATAAAATAAATGATTACTATTAAAATATACTTTTTTTATTTTATTTTATTTTTTTATTTTAAAAAATATTAATAAATTACATTTTTTTTGTTTTTTTTGTTTTTTTTTTTAAAGGGAACTCATAATTATGAAAAATTTATTGATATCAAAGAGCTAAATATGATTTGTGAATATTTTAATTTAAATAATATAAATACAAAATATGTGATATATTTTCCTTTTATTCGAAATTATTTTACAACAAAAAAGTTGAAATTGCTTTATCTTTCAGCTTTTGTATACAAGCAAAAAAAGGTAACTTAAAAAAAAAAAAAAAAAAATAGTTCAAGTCGATATATTTTTTTATATAAATACTTTTTTAGTAATTTTATAATAAAAATTTATAATTCTACAAATTTTATTTACATTTTAATTTCTTTAAAGCAAATATTTTTCATTATATATATATAAAAAATCCTTATAACAAATAATTGAAAATTTTTTTATTTTAATTTTTTTTTTTTTTTTTTTTTTTTTTTTTTTTTTTTAA
>NW_021628229.1:255740-256716 GCF_900005855.1 Plasmodium gallinaceum | reverse complement strand
ATTTTTTTTTTTTTTTTTTTTTTTTTTTTATAATTTTTCTCAACGTTATAAAAATATATAAAAAAAAAAAAAAAAACTTAAAATTTATATACTATAATTTCAAATTATTTTTTAATAAAGAAAAATGTCTTAATAATTTTTAAATTCTACGAAAATTTATAAGATATTTTATTTTCTTTTATATAATGATTATCAATTATAAATTTTTATATATTTTAAGATGAAATTGAAGAAATTTGAATGAAAAAAAAAAAAAAAAAAAAAAATTTAAGAAAAGAATATATAATAATTATGTAAAAATAAAATATATAATTTACAAAGAATTTTTAAAATTGTTTTTTATTAAATTTAAAAGAAAAGAAAAGAAAAGAAAATGTGGCCAGTTGTTATGTTATTATTTGGTGGAGGAATATTATTTGCAAAGAAAGGAATTAAATATGTCAAAAATCAAAAAATAATTTTACATAATAAAAAATTTTTTTTTCCTTCAAGTTTTAACGCTAATTTAAATATTTTTTTAAAAAATGATTTAAAAGGATTTGAAAGAAATATGTCAAAATCAGAAGCTTACAAAATTTTAAATATAAACCCAACAACAAATAAAGAAAAAATAAGAGAAGTTCATAAACAGTTAATGTTAAAAAATCACCCAGATAATGGAGGTATATAAAACATTATTTACAATTTCAAATAGATTCAATAATGATTTTAATGTCTTAATTTTTATTAATATTTTTGTGACTTATGAAAATGAAAATATATTTCCATTTTTATATTCATATAACTACCTTTATTCTTGCTCAATTTCATTTTAATTTTTTTTTTTTTTTTTTTTTTTTTTTAATAATCAGGATCAACATATATAGCAGCAAAAGTTAATGAAGCTAAAGATGTTTTACTAAAATAGTATTATACCTTACTCTTTTAATAACTAATTTTTTTGTGATAAGTTAAAGAAAAAAAAAAAAAAAAAAAA
>NW_021628229.1:252643-254740 GCF_900005855.1 Plasmodium gallinaceum | reverse complement strand
AAACAAATTTATACACATATGTATATAAATATTATCCTTAATTTGATACTTTTTACTTTTTTTATTTTTTATTGTTTTTAATATGAAGTACAGATTACCTAATATATTTAAAAATGTATCAGTAAAATATTTTTAAAAAAACATATATATATTAGACAAAGTATTGGAAAAAAAAAAATATATATATATATATATATAATTATATAAATAATATATATACATATAAATTTATATATATAAGCTTTTTTAAATTTGTCATACAATTAGAAGTAAAAAGAAATATATTTTTTTTTTTGAAATAAACAATAGTAGAAATTATTTAAAATTTGTAAAGTAATTAAAAAAAAAAAAAAAAAAAAAGACCTATTGTACATTTCAAAAATAAAATTGCAAATAAAAAGAAAAAAAAAAAAAAAAAAAATAAGACTTAATATTATATAATTATTTTAAGAAAATAGAAATAAAAATATTTCTATGTTTTTCACCTAATTAGCTCTTTAGAATTTTTGATTTTTTTCTCCCTATCTTCTATTAAAAATAATTTAGAGTATATAAAATTTTTTTTTTTTTTATTTTAATTTTTATTATATAATGATAAATATAAGTAGATATGAAAGAAAATATAAGTAGTAGTAATATATATATAAATAAATTGCATTCAAAAAACTTAAATGATGAAAATATAGATGTAATTATAAAAAATGAAAAAATAATAAATGAAAATTTGACAAAAGAAAATGAAAAAATTAAAGAGAATAACTTAAAAATACAAAGTATATTATTAAGTTATATTGAAGATAATAATTTTATATATGAAAGTGACTCAATCGAAGATGAGAAAAAATATAAAAATGTGTTGATATCTGTTATTGATTATATAGAAAAATTAAAAATAGTTAATAATCAAATGAAAAATGATACTTATCTTTTGCTTGAAGAATTTTTTAATTGTATTAAAGAAGTAATAATTAAACAAAACGATTTCTGGTAATTCAAAATTTTCTCTTTTTAACATAAAAATTTTTTTTTAGTTTCATTTTATTTTCAATATGTCTAATTTTTTTGTACTTTACATATTATATCTTATTTTAATTTTTTTTTATTTCTATTTTATTATTATTTTTTTTTTTTTTTTGTTTTTTTGAAGTTATTTAATAAAAGAAGATTTGAACTATTTTAAAATATCTGGAAAGGAAGACATATTTAAAAAAAACATGTTAACAATGAGAAAATTATATGAACATAATAGTATACTTAGATCTCAAATTTCTTTATTTAACAAGTTTAAGTTAAAAAATGAAAATTTAATTCATGCAGATTTTGAACAATTAGAATTAAAATATAAAAATTTAAAGAGTAAAGAAAACAATTTAGAAAAAAAAATTGAGAATCTTAATAAAAAAATTAGGAAATCTACAGAAGTACAAATCATAACATGAAAAAAAAAAAAAAAAAAAAAAAAAAAAAATATAAAACGGATATATATTTAACTATTAATAATAATTTTTTTTTTTAAAGAAAAAATTACATTATGATGAAAAGGATTTGTATTTAGAAAAATTATTAAATGAAAAAATTACATTATTAGAAGAATCATATAATGCTATAAAAAATAAAAAAGAGTTATTAAATGATTTAAAAAAAAAAAAAGAAGAATCAATTAAAAAATATAATGAAGCGGAAATAAATGTATTAACAAAAAATGTATTTGAAGGATTTCACGAAAAGAAACAATATTTCAATAAATTAAAAATAATGGTTAAAAAAGAAAAAAATTACTAAAAAAAAAAAAAAATAAAAATTTATTATTATTATATTTTATTTTAATATATATATATATATAAATATATATTTTTATTCATGAAAATTTTCTTTAGATGGAAGAGTTGAAAAAAGAATATGAAAATTTAAGCAAAGGAGAAAGAAAAGAATAAAAAATATATGAAGAAAATGAAGTATATGATTACTGAATTTTCTAATATAAATAAAATATATGTTAATATATTTCTTAAATGAAATATAAATAGATGTGTAATAAATATGGTATATTTACAAATAGATAAATAGAAAAAAAAAAAAAAAAAAAAAAAAAAAAAT
>NW_021628229.1:220918-251643 GCF_900005855.1 Plasmodium gallinaceum | reverse complement strand
GTGTAAAAAAAATGGTAAATTTAAAAAAAAAAAAAAAAAAAAAAAAAAAAAAAAAAAAAAAAAAAACATATAATTAGTGATAATATAAAATAAGATTAACTAGTAAGAAATGAAATAAAAAAAAAAAAATTTTTTTTTTTATTGGTTTCAAAATTTTTTTTTAATTTAAAAGTTATTTAAAAAAAAGTTTTGTTATATTCTAAGTTTAGGAAAGAAAATAAAATAAAAAAAAAAAAATATGCATTAAAAACAAAAGAATTGTAAAATACAAATAAATAGAAATTGAACAAACTATATATATGTATTTTTTAAAAATTGAAATTTTTTTTGAACCATGGATGATTTTTAAGATCATTAAAACAATGTTTTCTTTTAGAACATAACTAAAAAAAAAAAAAAAAAATTAAAAAAAAAAAATATATATATATATATTAAAAGAAAATTTTAATTTTACTTTTTTACTTCAAAACAAAAATTTTTTAATTCAAAAGAGACAAAATGAGGAAATAAAAAATTAGTATTATGGATCTTTTCTACAATATCCTCCTATAAAAGAATAAATAACAAAATAAATTATACTATGAAGAATTTTAAATAAAATAATTTAAAAATAAACTTCTTATTTTAATATGTATATAAATATATATATATATATATTTTTACAGTTTTATTTGAATAGTAGGTATTATATTTGGTACACATTTCATATATTAAAACTGCTACACAAAAAAAGTCAAATTCATAATCTTTTTCATCTATAAAAAAAAAAAAAAAAATAGTCTATATATATATATATCACTAAAGAATTAATATAATTTTAAAGAAAATTCTTTTACTTGCATCTATATTAGCGAAATCAAAATTAAATACTTTAATAATTCCATGCTTATAAATATCAAAATATTTACTTATATTTTTATTTTTTTCACTTAAAATCTGTATTAATTCTTCTCTCGTATTTTTTTGTACAATTATTATATGTGAAAGTAAACCTATATAAAAATATAAAAAAAAAGGATTGTAAAAAATATATAAATCTTACAAAGTTATAAAATATCTATGTGACTTTCTTAAAATATTATATATTAATACTAATTATTATTATTATTATTATTATTATTATTATTAAATCTCTATATGTATTTATATTTTCATTATTACCATGAAAAATTATAAAATTATTATGCATATATTCAAGTAGGTCAATTATTTGATAAGCATAAGATGCAATAATACTCTCTTCAAAAGGAGTCGAATATGATTTTAAAATGTTTCCATGAATATTTTCAAATAATAAATATAATTTATTTTTATCAGCTGTCTTTCCTTTATATGATAAAATATTTAAATGTCTTAATCTTTTATGAAATAGAATATTATTAGCAACAGTATCATTGCCATTTGTACTATTTAAATAAAAAGAATCAATAACATTAATTAAAAAAGAAAAATTTTCATTTTTTAATTTACATCTATATAAAGTTGATAAACCAAAGTGACATAAATAATTATCTGATAAAACAAAATTACTTGTATCTATATTTAAATTATCGTTATAATTTATCGTGTTAACACATAAAACATTGTCATTATTCATATTATTTAAATCATAATAATTATTCTGTAAATAGTCTATATTATTTTTTTTATCAGAATCATCACTTATTTTTTCTAATAACATAGAAATATTATTACTAAGAGATATAACTTTATCATTATTACTATTAATATAATTACTCTTTAGAATACCAAAATTTAAGCTATTCTGTTTTTTGTTTGTTATATTTTCTTCTTCTCTTTCAAGTTTTACATTATTATTCAAATGGGTATTTAAAATGTTATTGTTATTTAAAAATGCATTATTAAATATATTATTATTATTAATATTGCTATATTTATTCTTTGTATTATCATAAAAGAATTTATTATTCTGATTATTTTCATTTACATTATACTGATCAGAATAATTATTATTGAATTTATTTAAATTTTTTAAGCTATATTCTTTTATTTCATTTGCGTTCTTAATATCATCTCTTAATAATAAGTCATTGTTATCTTTAAATATACCTGGAGATTCATTCCAGAATTTATTTGAAATATTTTTTTCTTTTAATGTTGTTAAATTTTCTTTAAATGAATTATAATTTATACTTTTATTTCTCATTTTATCATTAAAATTAAAATCATTTATTTTATTTATATTGTTTATATTATTTTTATTTTTTATATTATTAAAATTATTAAAATCATTAATATTAGTACTGTAAATATTAGTATCATCATTATTTATATTATAATTACTACTTATGTTAAAATGATTCATGTAAGTATTATTGTTTTCCATATCATTTATTTTATTAAAATTTATATCAATATTATCTATTTTATTTGATCGTTTATTATTTTCATAAAACTTTAGTTTTGTTTGACTCATATTTAAGTTAGGCTTATAAGTACTTTTAAAAGGTAGTGGTGGTAACGCTTTATTAACTACTTGTTTATTAATATTTGAATTGAATGCATTATTTTGATTAGATAGATATTTATTGTTATAATTTAAATTGTTAGTATGTTCTTTTATATTTGTTTTGTTTATACTACTTATTAAATTAGAATATTTATTTTGCTGTTCATTTGAATTAATAAATAGATTTTTAACATTACTAATATTAATATCTTTTTCGATATTTCCTACAACATTTTCTTTAATATCATTATCATATTTTATTAAATTATTATTAGAATTCTCATTTTCAATTCTGTTAAAATTATTAAAAATATTTAAATTATTATTAAATATATTTTTATTTTCAAATATATCATTTTTGTTTATATCATAATTCAATGATGTTCTGTTTTTATTTAAAGGATCATCATTTTCTCCCTTATTCAATAGTCTGTTATATTTGTGAAAAAAACTGTCATCCTTATTTAACATTTCTTCATTACCTTTTTTACTTATCATATAAGTGTTCAAATTACTAGGTATATTTCTATTTATTTTTTCATTCAAGTTATTTAACGTATTTATTATTCTGTTATCTTTTTGTTCATTATTTTTTAAATTATAAATATTAGTATCATTAGTATTTTTGTTAATAATATTATGAGAACCGAAATTATTATTTTTATCATTTAGGAAATTGAAATTATGTTTTAAATCAACAATATCTTTATCTTTTTTGTTAAAACAAATTGCATTCATTTTTGCATCATTTAAATTAAGCTCAGAATTATTCTTACTATAAAATACGTTATTGAAATTTTCATAAATTAAGTTTTTATCTGTATTACTTATTAAATTATTTAAATTAGTATTCTTATTTTTAGAATTATCATCATCGTAAGGAAATGCACGTTTATTATTTAAAAAAATGTTCTTATCTATACTATTTTTTTCTATATAACTTAAAGGTTTTTTATAAACAGAATCATCATAATTTAAATTATTCATTTTATTTAAATTCAAAAATTCCTTATCATATGTATTATGTTCTTCTTGTTTATTCATAAATATTTTATCATCATAATTAAACCTCTTATTTTTATTATTGATATTAAAAATGTTTTCATAAGTGTTTACATTATTTCTTTTAATGTCACTATTATTTTTATCAAATATCTTATTTATTTCAATTAAATCATTATTTTTGTTCAAATAATTATTGCCTATATAATTTTCATTATTTTTTATGCTTTCTCTAAAAATATTTATATTATTATTTTTTACAATATTATCAATAGGATCATTTTTATTCATGTAATTAAAAGTTTTATCATCTTTAAAATTACTGAAATCATCATATGGAAGGTATGTATTTTTTGAAAGAGAATTTCTTCTATTATATATTGTAAAGTTATCTTGGTTAAAATTTTTAAAAATATTTTCATTTAAATTACTGTTATTTTTATCTTCATTTAATAGATTTAGTTTATCATTATTAAAATTATCAAATATATTCATATTACTTAATTTGGTATTTAAACTATTATTATATCTGTTGTTAATATTATTTATATAGCCATTGTTTAAATTGCTATTGAAATTGTTATTAACATTATTGTTTAATTTATTACCAAAAATATTATTACTAAATTTATCATTATAATTGTTATTCAAGTCATTATTTATTTTATCATTAATATCATAATTATATTTATCATATAAATTATTATTTAAATTATCAATACAATTGTTATTAATTTTATCATTTATATCATTAAAAGTTTTATTTTCAAATATACTACCAAAGTTTTGTCTATTTGGATTTTTATTAATGGGTAATTTATTACTAATGGGATAATAATCATGAGTATTATAATCTTTAATATTATTTTGATAATTTCCTAATGTATTATTTATTTTGCTTTTTAGATTATCATACATATTTATATTATTTTTATGAAAATCATAATTATTATCTTTATTTTTTATATAATCCATATTATTATTTCTTATTTTTTCATATGTATTATCATAATTAAAATTATCAAAAATGTTATCTGCACTATTAATATTATTACTATTATTGTTATTATCATTTAAAATAATTTCATTTTTAAATTTTTGTTTATTCATAAGACTTGGTGTTTCATTTAGTTTATCAATTAAATTTGATTCATCATATATGTTATTTATTTGATTTTTATTATTTTTATAATTTTTATTAATTATATCATTATAAATATTACCTACATTATAATCTACTACTGAACTGCTATTTAAATTGTAATTATCA
Source organism: Plasmodium gallinaceum (assembly GCF_900005855.1). NCBI lineage: Eukaryota > Apicomplexa > Aconoidasida > Haemosporida > Plasmodiidae > Plasmodium > Plasmodium gallinaceum. The sequence continues at coordinate 246,901 of NW_021628229.1, read as the reverse complement.
TTTATCATACTATCATAAAAATCATCATTAAAACTAATATTACATTTTTTATTTGTATTTGTTACTATTATGTTTTTTAATAAATTTATTTTTTTTTCTCTCTTTTTTTCTTCTTCGTCTTTTTGTTTATTTTTTAATAATGATATATTATGAGATAATAATGCATTTTTATTAGCACTATTATCGCTATTTCTTAAAATATCATTCAATGCTTCATTATTTGCATAAGCATAATTTGACTTGGTATTTTCATCAGAGCTTTCTTTTGATATATATTTTTTTATAATGTTATCTATATCATAGTATTTATCTTTAGTATTATTTAAAATATTATTATGTTTATTAGTTAAACTATTATTAAAATTATGAGAATTATTTGCTAAATAGTTGTTATTATTTATACCATTTAATTTATTTATATTTTGACTGAAATTATTATGTAATGTATTTATATTACTATTTAAATTAGTATTTATTTTGTTTGTAATATTGTTACTTATATCATAATTATTATTAATAGTAGTATTATTTTTATATAAATAATTGAAGTTATCAAGTTTCTTTTTTTCCATATCAAAATTATCGTTAGTATACCTCATGTTAGACTTATATGGATACAAAGAAAAATTGTTATTATTGTTCAATTCATTCAAATTATTTTTACTAATATAATTTAATTCTTTCATTATACTGTAATTTCTCGTATTATTATTATTATAAGTGTTTATATTATTGTTAATATTTTCTGCTTTCAACTTTTTATATTCATTATTTACACCCCCATATTTAATATTTCCATAATTATGTAAATCATAAATAGTGTTATTTTTATATATATTTCCATTATAATTTTCTTCTTCATCTAAAATTTTTATATTATTCAAATTATAATTAAATCCTTTCACTTCATTTGTATTATAATTTAAATTTTTGTATCTATTATTATATATATCATTATTTAAGTCATATATAGAATTTTTTTGTATTTTTGCACTTTTTTGACCCATTTTTATTAAAATATCGTTTTTATTTTTATTTGCATAAAAATTATTCTCAAAAAAACCTTTTCTTTTAAGATGATATCTATTTAAGTTCGTTATTTCACTATTATCAAATGTATTATTGATATTAAAATATTTATTATATGTATTATCTAAATTATTAATTTGATTATTCATATGTAGATACATATTTTCTGTATTATAAAAATGCATTTTTATTTTATTTTCCTTTTAATTTTTTTTTTTTTTTCATTGTTTTAAAATTCACATAAACAATTATATTTATAGATGATATATGTATATTAATATCTATTACTAAAATAGAACATATTTTTTGAAATTATATAAAAATAATAAAATAAATAAGTGAAAAAATAGCTAAAGACAATTTATTTAAAATATTTCATTCATTTTAAGAATATTTTACTTTTTTTAGTTTATATATATATATATATATATATATATATATATATATATATATATATATATATATATATATATATTTTATTATATAACTAAAAAAAATGATTATTGTTCAAAGTTAAAATAAAATTTTCTTCTATTTATGCATACCAGAAAATAATGTATTAATTACTGAAATAATTTTAAATTTTATTTTTTACTTTTTTTTTTATCTTAAAATGTATTTAATATCTTCATTTTACAATACAAGATATGTTATTGATACTTACATTTTTATGATATTTTGACAAATTGAAATAATAATAATAAACAATGTTTTAAATATAAAAAAAAAAAAAAAAAAAAAAAAAAAAATTTTATTGCAAAATTAAAAAAATATATTAAATAGAATAATAAAAAGCATTTACATATATATATATATATTTGTAAATATTTGTAAATATATGTAAATATATGTAAATATGTATTGTAATTTTTTGAATAATTGTCTCATTCATAAAAAGGTTTCAATAAAAAAGAAAAAATTATTTTTTTCAAAAAATTAAAAAAAAAAAATTTATAAATATAAAAGAAAATACTATGTAAAATTATTGAAAATTATAAAATACATAAAGGAAACAAATAATTATTAATAATATGAACAGATTTATTTGCTTTTTATATTATAAAAAATCTAAAATGACTCTTACTACATTTTCCTTTGTTATATGTTTTAAAATATGTGTGCAATATTTAAAAAAAAATAATAACTAATTCTTACTATAGCTTAAATTACATTAACGATCATTAATAATATTAAAATAAATATCTAAATGTTTTAATAATATTAGTTTAAATGCTAATAGTAATTTATATTATAATAATATTAATAAATTTTTAATAATGATAATAATAATAAATTATTTTAACATCTACTTTTTCTTTATTTTTTTCTTCATTTTATATTTTATAAATAATGAATAATTAATCTTTACTATTTAGTATCTTTTTCTCTTCGTTTTATTGATAGCTATTTTTATGCTTATATAAGCTAATATGTAAATAATTTATTCCTATAAAAATTACTACTATTTTTATCTTATCCTTTTTTTTTTTTTTTTTTATATCTATTTTAATGTAAATTAAGTACTTATTTCTTACATATTATAATCTTAAAAATTACTTTTTATTAAAATTTTTATTTATTTTAAATAAAGTTTAAAATTTATAAAAAAAATTACTTGAAAATTTATGAACATGCTAAAATATTATGTAGTTATTTAAAAAAAAAAATGACCATAGACATACAAAAAAAAAAAAAAAAAAAAAAAAAAAAAAAAAAAAAAAAAGACAAAAAAAAAAACTTTATATATAAGCTTAAGACAATAAAAAAGTATAAAAACAAATACTTTAGAAAAAAATATTTCAAGTATTTCTTTTACTTTTTTCATAATTTTGAAATATTTTGACAATTATAAACCAACATACAGTAAAAATATTATTAACATATTCATAATGGTTAGTACCTGAACACATATCAACCGAACGAATATTTTTTAATAAAAGAACTATATCTCTTTTTAAATCCATAGGTAATTTATAAATATCATTTCTTAATTTTGCACTAATTAATGTTAACCATGTATTTTCTTTAACAAAACTAAAAAAAAAAAAAAAAAAATAAAATTTATATATATATTAATTTCTATATTTTAACTAAATATTCAGTTTTTTATTTTTTTTATTATTTTATTTTTTTAAATTAATTTCTTTTATTTGCTATACTTGTAATTATGCAACGATATGGTTGGATTGTCAATAAACAATTCAAGTTCCTTCATATTCATCAAAACATTTACAAACTCAGATGCAACCTTTTTCCATTCTAATAATTTACTAAAAAAATAAAAAGAAAAAAAAAATAAAATAAAATATATGGATATATATAATATATTCCTATTTTTTAATTAAAATCAAAATTTTAATGTAGATTTTTTCAGAAAATGAACAACTTATGAAACTTACTTGTTATCATAATATGTTCGTAAAAATTTTATCAAGTCATTTATTTGTACTCCTTTACTCGTTATATTACTTAATCTATTTATTTAAAAAAAAAAAAATATATATATATATATATATAACAATATTTTTTATATGATAAAATTATATATTAAAAATATGCACATAATTTATTAAAAAGTTTACTGAGAATAATGAGGTTTATAAACTTTAGCATTCTTTTTTGAATTAAAAGGTGGGATACCATATCCATAAAAAAATAAAAATATATTTTTCAAATCATATAAAATTGAATTTTTAAAATAATTTGTGTTTGTATTTGATATATTAATTATTAATTTTCGTAAAAAATTATGAATATATTTAACTAAATATTTTATGTAAGTTATTTGTATAAAATTTTTTCTTAATTTATTTGAATTTTTTATTGATTTTAAAATGTCTACTAATTTTACATAACCAATTATATTATATTTATAAATCCCATATGATTTATTCTTTAAAAAAAACAAATTAATATTATTTTTTGTGGTAAAAATATTTTGTATATTAAAATCATAAAAAATTTCACTATCATAATTATTGTCACATAAGTTTTTTTTTGTTTCACCAAAATTAAATTTTTCAAACGAATTAATTTTATTCAAACCATATAATAAATAATAAAATTCAAAAATAGTCAAGTTTTTTTTCTGATATTCTTTAAAGTATTTATCGAAATTTTTTGAAAATGGCAAAAAGAAAAAAGGATATTTTTGCTGGAATATCAGAAGAATTTGATACATATGATTCCATATTTGCATCTCTAATTCACAATCATGAAACTTGTTAATAATTTTATAACTAAATTCAAAAGCACTGTAAATGTTCAATATATGGCTACATATCATTTTTTTTTCTACATAGTTGGTATAAGTAGATATAAAAAAATAATCATCATTATTACCACTATTAAATAATTCATATTTCTCATCATAATTTTTATTTGTAAATATATCTGATTCGTTTATAACCTTCTCCTTTACTTTTTCACAAGTGATATCAAAATTTTTTTTGTTTATTCTACTTAATGAATTATTTTTATTTATATTTTTATTGAGAAAAGTACATTTTTTTTCTTTTAAATCTTCTTTTGTATTTTTGTAAAATATTTGATAAACTCTAATGTTTCCCTCCAAAATTAAATGCAAAAGGGCTCTTAAAATTTCAACAAAAAAAAAAGAAGAATTTTTTAAAGATATAGAAGGATGTATTTTTGTTGAAATTGAAAAACTTGGAATATAATTGCATAAATCAAAATATTCCTTATTTTCAAAATATAACTTTTTTTTAAAGCTATCCAATATATTTTTATTTCTACTAATAGTTCTTATTAAAATTATGATAATCCAATCAGAAATATGTAAATAGGGAGACATTTTTTTTAATTGATAAATTATAAATATTAAATTTATTAATTCTTCAATATATTCTTTTTTTGTTTTTTTTAATTTTAAAAAATGATTTTCTAATTTTTTTTTGTCATATATATTTATATCGTAAAAATCATATGCATCATAACCTTTTTTCTTTTTTTTTTTATTATAGCTACTATTTTTACTAGTTAAATTACAGAAATATTTATAAAACAAATTTTCTTTATTATTTGATCTATAATAATTTGATAATTCATACAGGTTATTAAAATCTTTATAAATATTTCTTTGTTTATACTTAATATTTCCTAAACATTCTAAAACCATCTTAATATCTTCTTCTTCTTCTTTTTCAATAATTGTCTCTTTTACATATGAAATTTTATTTTTTTTTTTAAAGGCTACTTTTTTTTCTAACTTGTTAATGTTTAAATAACCATTATTATTATTATTATTATTATTATTATTATTATTATTATTATTATTATTATTATTATCATATGAATAATTATTAGTATCATAAGAATATTCATGTGTTATTTTAATAATTTTATTTATCACATTATTGTTATCTATAAATTCATCACTGTTATTTGTAAAACTACTTATAGAAAATCTTTTTTTTTTATTTTCTTTTAAGTATTCATTTAAGTCAATGCTACTGTTTTCACTATTATGAGCGTTTTTTTTTGTCTTACTTGGATCAATATTTTCTGAATTTGCGAAAACTTTTTGATTATAACATGATTCTACATCATTAATTTTTATTGAATTTTTCTCTATATGATTTTCATCTACACAATTTTGTAATTTTTTCGTTTTTATATTCATTTCATTGTCTTCTTTGTCTACAAAATTATTTAAAATATATTTATTTTCATTTTCTAAATCATTTTCTTTATCATTAATGTTTAAAATATTTTTATAATTTATTTTATTTTCATAATCATTCAAGGAATTTGATTCTGCATATATATTAGGATTTAAGTTATATGGTAAGTTTGTATCAACGGTTTTGTCACATATAATGTCATCCTTATTATAAGAAGTGTAATGTTGTTGAATTCTAAGTTTCTTTTCATTCTCCCAATCCTTGTTAATTTTATGTTTATCATCTAAATTTAATGAAAATACAAAATTTGCACATTTTTGGGTTAATAAAAATATAATTATTTTAGGTGTTCTGTTATTTTTATTTCTTAAAAGTGACATTGCAATATAAAAGGCATGCATAAATTTTTTTTGATTTAAATTATTTCCGTAAAAGTAACATAAATATTCACAAAACAAATTTTGAATAATTTTTTGAGTACATAAATATTTGTTATGAATAAAGCATAACGAATAAACACATCTAATTTTAACTAAATAATGCAAATAATCACAAGTAAGAGATTTATATAAACATTTAATAACTTCTACATTTATTGGAATATTAGTAATTGAAATATAATTTTTCCATTTTTTTTTGTACATTTTTCTTTTATTATTTATATTAGTGTAGTTATATAATGAACTACTATATTCTTCATTAAAATCATCTATAGTAGAGGTTGTTAAATTAGAAAAATAACTACCAGATTCACTTCCAGAACTACTAGTTTGACTACTTAGATTTCCATCTTTTAATAAATCACTTGGAAAATCATTTTGTAAATTGTTAATTAACTTTTCTTTATCGTTATTAATTTCTAAATTATTTTGATCTATAAAATTAGAATCAATAATATTATTCATCAATTTTTTAGTGCTTTTATTTGCATTTTTTTTTTTTCCAAGAATTAAAGAATCATTGTTATTATTTAGCAGATGTCTTTTACTAGTATCTTCCTCTAAATTAAAACTATCATTTAATAGATCATTATTTAAAGCATCATTAGAAGAAATATTTGCGTTTATATTATTAAAATTTAAATTACTTTTTTTGTTTTTTAATTTGCTTTTATTTAATACAGATTTTATAAAATGAATAGAGGATTCCCCAATATTATCTTTTTTATTATTATTGTCATTTTGAGAATTATCATTATTTTTATATTCACTAAAATTAGTGGAAAAACTTTTGTTTAAATAAAAAAAAGGAATATATGCTAAAGCAAAAGAAGATTCTAATTGAGAAAAAATATTATTATCATTAAATAACTGTTGTATCCACATACTAATACTTTGTGATCTTCTTATTCTTCCAAGAATAAAAAAATCATTATCAATTCTTATCCATAAGATTGGTATTTTATTTTTACTACAAATTTTAGCAACCAATTTCCTGTTATCTAAACATAATAAAGATTTATCTTTTTTTATAATTTTTTGTTTGCAATATTCAATCATAAATTTATCACTATCATTAGTAACCCCTACAAACTTTACATTTTTATTAATGAAATTATTCGGCATATCAATTGAATTTCTACTTATATATTCTTCACTTTTATTAATAAAAGCTTCATGTTTAAAAGCAACTTTTTTTCTTCCTTTCTCTGGTCTCGCATTCACACTAAATCTTGTCGGTGTTATGTTATTGATTAAATTTTTTCTAACAATTCTTACTCCATCATCTTCTATTATTTCTATTTTTAAATGACAGAAAAAAAATTTGTTTTCATCAACAGATGAAGGAACATTGTTTGAAACAAATGGATTTAAATAACTCTCAACATATTTTTTATTATTTAATATATCTTTTATATTTTTTTTTTCTTTTTTTTCTTTTTTCTTTTTTTTTTTTTTTTTTTTTTTTTTTTTTTTTTTTTTTAACTTTTCCGTTCCACTATCATATTTATCATAAACCTTCTCACTATGTTCATCATACTTGTGCCTACCACCATAGTCCTCATATTCATTGTTCCCATAAACTTCATAACTGCTTTCATCACATTCTTCATTACTTTTCTTATCATATTCTTGATGTTTTTCTTTATTATCAGAATGGGTACATATTTCACTTTTTTCATTTTCATATGTAACATTTTTAATCATATTTATACTTTTTTTTTTTTTTTCATCAACTAATATATTTTCTGTATTATGTGAACATTTATGTTGATAGGAATTAAATGTACTAAAATTGTCTTTGGTATAAGAAGAAAGAAAATCATTGTTATTATCATCATTATCTTCATTTATTTCTTTTTTTTTATTTTTCTTATCTTTTTTCATTTTTTTTTTTTTTTTTTTTTTTTTCTTATCCTTTTTTTTTAATTCGTATAATTTGTTTTTTTTAACATCATTAAAAATATCTATTTCATTATTTTTTAGTTTTAATGAGTACCCTTTATTTATTATCTTTTTTTTTTTATAAATTTTATTCAATAATTGTAAATAATAATATAAACGAAGTACAATTCTCCATTGGGGATATATGCAATCCGTGTAAAAAGGAGATGAATTATATTCATAAATATTATGTTTGTCTATACATAATTCACTTAATTTTTGTATGTTACAATTTTTTAATTTTTGAAAGGCAATTATATTATTATATAAATTCCCTCTTCCTGTGCTTAACGTTAAATCATCAGAACCTACATAACCAAAACCTAAATAAAAATTTCCATCTCTTCCAATTAAATCTAAACTATCAAAATTAGAATAGGGCAAATTAATTAATTCTTTTTTTTTTTTTAATATATAATTTTTATTAATTTTTATGTATTTTGATAATTTTTCTTTTCTGATTTCTACTGATTTATTATTATTTTTAATACTTCTTTTAATTTTTTTTTTCTTAAAAATTTTTTTTTTTTTCACAAGTTGAACTTTTCTTTTTTTTTCTTTTTTCCTTTGATTTATGTTTTCCTCAGTAACTTCATTTTTTTCTTTCAGAATATTTTTTTTATTATTGTCAACATTATCTTTTTTATCACTTTCTTTAAGTGTAATCTCTTCCATACTATTTTCTCTTTTATCACTTTTACTCATATTGTTATGATAGCTATCAGTATTTCCAAAATCAGCGTCACTTTTTATATTTGTGTCCATATCTCTTTCTTTAATTTCCATCTTTTTATTAATATTTTTTATATGATTCATTTTATTTATATGTGTATATTTCGTATTACTTTTTTTTTTTATTCTCTCTTTTATAAAGAAATAATTTTTATTTTTTTTTACAATATGTTTTTTAATATATTTAACATATTTTTTACTAAATTCTTTTATTGGATATTCATAAAAATGATCTATATGATAGTAATTTTTTTTTAAAAATGACAAAAAATTTTCTTCAAGGTTATAAAAATCAATTATATAAGGAATTTCAAATAATTTATCAAAATATATTTTATCTAAATACTTATTCATTTTTTTGTCTTTATTGAAATCATTAATAAAATTTTTTAATTCAATATATTTATTCAATTCTAACAAATCATAAACGGTCATTGAAGAGATATCAGAAAGAAAATAATTAGAATGAAAATTTTCATCAACAAAGTAAAATGGATTTATAGAGTTTTGACTAATTAGGAAATTAAAACTATCCATTGATGTTCCTTTTCTTTGCAAATGAACATTAAATGTTAAAATATATTGACATACACCATATCCTTTAATATATGTTTTAAAAAAATAATAAAAATATTTTTCAAATAATTGATATTGTTCATGCTCCTCGTTTTTTAACTCACTTATATTTAAGTCTACTTTTTTCATTTTAAATTTATTTTTTGGCATTTGCTTATAATTTTCTATATATCTCCTTGTACATTCATTAAAAACCTGATGAAAAAAAAAAAAAAAAAAAATTTAAATTATAATACATTTTTACAACGTTTTATCATTATAACTTTATATTATATTTTTACAATTTTTTTTTTTTTTTTCTTCTTTTTTTACTTTTTTCCAAAATTTTGTAGACTGTATCACTTTTTTCTTATTTTTGAAGTAGGTAAAAAATAATGAAAAACAATATTGATGAATAGAATTACAAAATGGAAAATTTTTAAGGATATTAAAAAATATTCTCACACATAAAAAGCATTTAAGAAAAAATATATTATTAAAAACATAGTGACTAATAAAATTTTCTGATACATTATTTTTATTTTTTTCGTAAAAATGGTATAAATTAACGTCTCCAAAAATTTCTACCAATGAACAATATCTTTCTCTTATCTCATAAAAAATCGCATTCAATTCAACTATACCAAATATATTTTCAATATATTTTTGTAAAGCAAAGCATTTAAGCATATAAATAAAATAAATATTTTCATTTTTTAATAAGTTACTATAATATTCAAACCATAAAGATAAAATTCCTTCAGCTATTATAATCTTATAACTATAAATATTTATATTAAATAATACATCATATATATTGTGTAAAATCTGAGTTGAAAATATAATAACATTTCCAAATATAAAATATTTATTATTTTTTAAATATACATATGGTTCTGTTATTTTATAATTTAATATATTGCTATTAGAAAATAAATTATATCCATTTTTAATGTCATCATATGTGTGAGAATTAATAGAACATTCAATATTTTCTGAATTATAATATTTTTCAAAATTAGAAAAATTTAAAGGAATAAATAATATTATTAAGTTATCATAAGGAAAACTTTCTTTACTAATATCAAAAAAACATTTTAATATATGACCTATATGAAGATTAGAATAAATTAATTCATTTTCATAATTTTTTATAGAAAATACAAAAATATTTGGAACAATTTTATTATTTATTTTTTCATAATAATTATATTTCTCTTCTTTAATATTATTTTTTATAAGATAATCATATGTTGTGCTAATACTATTACAATTTTCTTCTAATTCATAATCATTTAAATAAAAATTTTTCTTTACGTTGTAATATTCCTCATTTGTAACATTATCTCTATAATTATTTTTATTGTAAATATCATTTTCATTCAATAATATTTTTTTTTTTTTTTTTTTTTCTCTGTTTTCATCATTATTCTCATCATTATTTTCATCCTTATCAATACCCATATCATTTATATCTTTGTAATAATCATTACTTAAATTGTTTAAAGAACTATATTTTCTTTTTAATGAAGAATTTACATTTTGCTTATGATGTTCGCTAAAATTCATTTTTTTGTTTTTCAACATATCAGGATTATTTTTATTTGCATTACTTTTATTTTTTGATTTACTATATTGTTCAGTGGAATGTATCTTACCACTTTTAGAAAAAAACTCATTTTTATATAAAAACTCATAATCAATTTTTTGAAAATCTTTAAAATTTAAATTATTTAAATGTAAAAAAATAAAATTACCAGCAAATAAACCAATTTGATCAGGAAAAAGTTTACTCTTTTTATTTGTAGTCTTATAAACAAAACAATTTTTATCAAACATTTCATAAATATTTATCAAACTGTTTGATGAAATAACAAAATAAGGTTTAGAAATTTTAAATACACATAGCCATGAACATCTTGAATAAACACTATCAAATTTAGATAATGTTGGAAACCAAGTATTACCTTTAGCATAGTTTTGCAATGTTATAAGTAAATTATCATTATTTTTAAAATACACTTTATTATAATATGAAGTTAAATTGAAAAACTTAAAATTTATATTCACAGTTATATTTATTTTTATATTATACTGTTCTTTTTTATTTATTAAAATAGTATCATTTTTACAAAAATCTTGAAATTTCTCATAATTTCTTTCCTTTTCTCTATTGAAAATTTCTTCATTTATTGCTATGAACATATAGCTATCTTCCTTTAAATTATTTTCATCTATATATTTATTTAAAGAAAGAAAATCTATAATATCAAAATTATTTTTTTTCTTCCTTTTTTTTTTTTTGTCTTTTTTAATTTTATTTTTTTCATAATTTTCATTATAATAAAATTTTGACTTTTTTTCGCTTCTATTGCTTTCTGCTTTATGGTATCTTTCATATTTATTTTCTCCTATTTCATTATTTCTATATTCTTCTAGTTCTTCTTCACCCAAACTTTTCACATTAATATAATCATTTATGTTACAATTTTTTTCACCATTGTTATTTTTATTATCATCTTCATCTTCCTCCTTTTCTTCCTCTGCCTCTTCTCCCTCTTCCTCTTCATCTTCATCTTCATCTTCTTCCTCCTCTTCTTCTTCGTCTTCTTCCTCTTCTTCTTCTTCGTCTTCTTCCTCTTCTTCTTCTTCTTCTTCATCTTCCTCCTCCTCTTCCTCTTCATCTTCCTCTTCTTCTTCTTCTTCTTCTACTTCTTCTTCTTCCTCTTCTTCCTCTTCTTCCTCTTCCTCTTCTTCTTCTTCCTCTTCTTCCTCTTCCTCTTCTTCCTCTTCCTCTTCTTCCTCTTCTTCTTCATCTTCCTCTTCTTCTTCTTCTTCATCTTCATCTTTCTCCTCTTCTTCTTCTTCCTCTTCTTCTTCTTCATCTTCTTCTTCATCTTCTCTACTTCCTTCTCCTTTTTTTCGTTCATAATTTTCTTTTTCGTCTTCATCAGTATCTTTTTCATTAAATTTTTTATTATCTTTATCCCTTTCTTTATCTTCTATTTCATTTTTTCTTTTTGTTTTTTTTTCTTTATATTTTTTTTTTCTATCTATTATCAGCTTTTTTTCTTTTATATCTTCTGTTTTACTTCCTTTTTCTTTAAAATATAATTCTGGTTGCTCTTCTCTACACATATTTTCTTCGTTTTTAACTATTTTGTACTTATTATTACACATATTGTCTTGTTTTAAAACATATTCGTTTATATCTTTTTTTTTTTTTTTTTTTTCTCCTATATATTCATTTTTTACTATATCATTTTCATAATGATCTCCTGTATATGTCTGCTCTACTTCCTTTTTTGTGCTTTGTTCTTTTCTTGTTTCAATATGGTGGTATTTAAAAGATTTTATATTTACTGATTCATTATATGGACATATATTTTCATTATTTATTTCTTCTCCACTGTCTGTGATATTTGTTAAATAATTATTAGAGTTCATTTTATTTTTTAATGACATTTTTTCATTTATAGAAAGATCTTTGCTGTAACTAGAATCCTTTTCTTGAAATGAGGAAATTATTTTTTTATTTTTATTCATTTTAATTAGTTTTGAATTTTTCTTTTTTTTTGTTAAAGGTTTTATATTTCCGTCATTATCGTATTCATTATTTTCATTTTTTTTTTCGAAAACATGTAAATTTTCTTTTAAGCTATTATATATTATATAATATCTTTTTTCATCTTTTTCATTTAATTTAATATCATAATACTTACTTGAATGAATGTTATTTGGAATATGAACAACCATAAATAATTTTTTATCTTTTTTCTTTTTTTGAAAATTAATATAAGCTTCGTCATCCTCAAGAAATATTTCTTTTGTGTTCCTTTTATTTTCTTTTTCTTCTTTTTCTTCTTTTTCTTCATTTTCCTCTTTTTCTTCATTTTCTTCTTTTTCCTCTTTTTCTTTTTTTTCTCCTTTAATAATTTTTATTCTTTTTAAATCATAATTATTCTTCATAAAATCAATTTCATCATACAAATAATATATAGGTAAATTAAGTGATATATTCATGACAGTATTTCCTTCTATTACCTTATTGTTCATGTCGATATTGACATATAATTCTTGTTTTTTCAAAATAAACTTATAATCCATTTTATCTTTTTCCTAAATTATATAAAAAAAAATATATTAGAATAATATAGTTTATATCTTCTTTTAATATAAAAAAATAAATGAAATCATTTATAATTTAATTTCTTTATAGAACATTTCGGATAAACTCATTTCATTTATTTTTGTTTTATTCTATAATTTTAAAAGATATATTTTTCATTGAAAGTTTTATATTTTTGTTTAATGCATTTTTCAGAATTTCTACTTTTTAATAATTTTTTTTTTTTTTTACCATTTCATATTATATTTTATCTAAATCTTTATTTATCATTTTTCTTTATAAGATAATGTGGAGAAAAAAAGATTAAAAATTAAAATAATTATACTTTAAAAAATTTTTACTTTTTGATGTTTCAAAAGTTAATAACAATCAAAAAAAAAGAAGAAAAAAAAATAATAGGAAGAGAATTATTATTAATAAAAAGTAAAAGTATAAATAATAAATCATATAAATATAATAACAAAAAGAAAAATAAAAAAAGATAAAACTATATAAAAGAAAATTTATTTTCTATTTTTTTCTTTATTTTTTTTACAGATAATTATATATGCAAAAATCGGCAATTTTATATAAAAACAAAAAAAAAAAAAAAAAAAAAATATTAATATTTAATAAAAATATATTCTACATGTTAAATAAAATAAACACATACAAGTACAAATGTGAATTCAAAATAAATAATTTTAAGTTCAAAATGTAAAAAAAAAAAATTTTATTTTTTTTTATTGTAAATTAAAATATTTTGATAAATAATAAACTTTCATTATATTAAAAACTTTATCATACACTAAAAGCCTATAAATCGTTATATAAATGAAATGTTAAATCCAACAATAAAACTAAATAAAAATGAAAGAAAAAAAAAAAAAAAAAAAAAGTAAAATAAAATAAATAAATAGAGGAATCCTTAGATTATGCTTTATCCTAAGAAAAATGAAATAAAAGTGAGATTAAATATAACTAAAATATAATAATATAAAATAAAAAAATTCAAATAAAAATGAAGTGAAATTTGAAAAACCTAAAAATTGTCTAAAAATAACTTTTTCATTGAAAAATAATATAATTTTATTAAGAATAGAATTTATCTTCTTTAAAACAATAAACTATTTACTAAATTTTCTCATTACATTTTCATTTAATAAAATCCAACATGATGTTTTTTCATTTAATATTTCAGCGCTGTTAATAAGATCCTTAAAAAAAAAAAAAAAAATACGTATACATATATGCGTTATAGGAGAATAGTATCTTTTTATATTATTTTAAGCAATCAATAAAGTATATAAAATGAATTTGAAGTTTAAAACATATAAATTGTATAAATAAAGTTACTCCTTTCTGTTTATTTATGCCTCCATATACAACCAAATGATTTTTCCAAGTAAAAGCAACTAAATTCGAACGAGCAAAATTCAAATTAGGACCTTCTATCCAACTATTTGTATTTAAGTCATAAATTTCAACAGAACTCAAATTCTTTACACCAGTAGATCCACCTTTTAAAGAAAAAAAAAAAAAAAAAAAAAAAATGAGTATAATATAAAAATCTATCTCAAAGATAATCTTATAAAATTTTTAGATATTTTATTGTTATTTACCAATTGCATAAATTTTATTCTTAAAAACAATTGTAGCTAGCCCAAGACGTGCCTGTTTTAAAGGATTACACATAACCCATTTCATATTTTTTTCATTTAAATTTAGCATTTCTACACTTTTATGAACTTTTCCATAATCTCCAATTCCATCTTTACCTCCAATAATAAAAAGAAAATTTTGAAAAATAATTGCACTTGCTGAATGTCTTACACAATTAAGAGGTGGTAATGATCTCCATGCATTAATTTTGCTGTCAAAATACTCAACACTTTTTAAAATACTTTGATCACCTTCTCCCCCTAATATAAAAAGATCATTATTATCAGTACATACACCACAAAAATTAGATCTTGAAAAGTGCATTATATTTATTTGTTTCCATTTTTTTTTTTCTTGGCAATATTTTTCAACAATTCCATACTTTTTTTTTCCATCTGTACCACCAATTGCTAATACGCACCCATTTTTTGTTAAACATAAAAAATGTCCATATCTAAAAAAAGGTAACTTTTTTATTGTTTTTCTAAAAATATATTTTTTATCTTCATCAAATGATATATCTATAGTTATTAATTCATTATTGGAGTTAATATTTTTAGAATCATTAATTACATAAGAATATACTATCTCTACTTCATTATTTGTTTTTTTTAACTCTTCTTTGGTATTGCAAAAATTATTTATTTCGTTATAATGAATTTTATTATGAGTATCATTTATGTTATTTGTTTTATTATCCCTATTTATGATTTGGGTTTTATTTACATGGTTCTTGTTATTGCTTACATTATTAGCTTTATTAGAAGAACTTATATTATTAAAAATATCATGATTTATTATTTTTTTTTTATCTATGTTAATTACATCGTTTTCATTATTCAAATAATCGTCTCTATTTAAACAAGCACTTGAAAAATCCTTATTTAAAACATCCATTTTTTAAAATATTAAAAAAAAAGAAAGAATATTTAAGAATTAAATTATAAAACAACTGTTAAAAATGAAAAAAAAAATATAAATAAAATAATAAAAAAAAAAAAAAAAAAAAATATAAATTTAAAAAAATCAAGGTAAACAGGAGCAAAATATTGATAAAGTAAATCAAAAATGAAAAAAATAAATATCTTAATATATTTGAAAGAACTTAAAATACAAATTAAATTATAAAAAAAATCGTAAAATTTAGTAAAAATAACAAACATTAATATATAAAATAGTCTATCTTATAAAATTATATTCATAAATTAAAAAGAAAATAAGAAAAAAACGTAAGAACGTGTAGAATATAGCTACTTTTATTCGTTCTTTAAAAAAAAAAAAAAAAAAAAAAAAAAAAAATGCGAGCTTCCTCATATTTAAAATAAATATCATTTAACTTTGTGATTTTTTAAAATTATACATATTCTTTTTTCCATAAATAATTTTAAAAATATATAAAATGTAACAAACAAATTTGTAGACGTTGAAAAATATACATATAAATATTTTATATATATATATATATATATATATATATATATATATATATATATATATATATACTTCAATAAGACATGAATTATGATAAAAACTGAAAACTTTTGCAAAAAAAAAAAAGAATAAATATAATGTGTACTAAATTTTCATTAGTAATGCCATCGAAGTTTTATAATTTTCAAAATTTACAAAAAGAAATTTTTTTTTTTTCCTTTAATTTTATATAAAAAAACAAAGTGAATATTAAATTTAATGATATTTAATTTTAAAAAAATGAAAAGATACTTATAAAGATTTAAGGATAATTTTACAACTACAGTAAAATTTATGAAATATAAATAAAAATGATATTTCCAAATAATGTTAACATTTCTTTTTTGTAGTATTCAAAAACTTTTTTCGAATGAAATTATATTTAAAGTTATGATCATGATATTTTTATTCTTTTTCAGAATTGTTTATGTTGATATATTTTCAAAGTTGCTACTTGTAATTATTTTTTTTGTAAATAAACAATTTTTAAATAAATTAAATTTTATCTCAAAATTTCTTATAAATGAAATATTTTATTTTATATTTATTATACAAAGAAAAAAGATGTCTCATATGCATATGCCTATCTTAGAATATACTTTATATGCTTTAACATTTTATATTATCATAAATTTCCCTTATTTATATTAAGTACTTTTATTCTTTTTTAAAAACAAATGTTCCTAGTAACATCAAAATTATAAGTTTATAATATATTATAATATTATAAATGTTATTTCTTTTTTCTAATAACATGTTAACATTCTATATAAAATAGAAAAAAAAAAATGAAAATGTTAAAAGAAAAAAAAACAGGAACCTAGTAAATATGCACAAAACACACAATATATTTATATTTTCCAATTTTCCATTAAAATTTTTTTATTAGGTCTATATATTCTTTTTAAAATAGAACAATAAATAGAAAAAGAAAAATATATTTCTTTTTTTCATATGAAATTTTTAAAAACATTTATTTTTTACGCTATGCCATGTAGGTTTGTATTTAAATAATTTTTTTTTATTTTTAAAAAGTTTTAAACTTAAGATGCATATTATATATATTAAAAAAAAAAAAAAAAAAAAAAAAAAAAAAAAAAAAAAAAAAACAGCTTACATAAATGCAATTTATTGAGATTTTAAAATTTTTATTAATATAACAAGGAAAATAAAATAATATACTTTTTTGTTTTTTGTTTTTCATTTTTATTTAGGTTATTTATTTATTTTATTAGAATCATATACACTGTTCATAAAGTAAAATATAATCAAATATTTTATTTTTTTTTTCCTGAACAAAGAATAACTCTGACGATTAATTTCTAAATTTAAAAAAAAATAAAATTTAATGTGTGTAAATAAGATAATATATATGTTTACTATTTAACAATTCTAATAATTATTTACTTTCCAAGGTTTTATAAATTTGTTTTAAATAAAATGGGATTTCAATTATGAAGATAAAATTTTATTTGTGCTATAAACAAATGTGGAAGTTTGCATATTTTTAGCAAGAATCATGCATTAGGTCAAAAAAAAAAAAAAAAAAAAAAACAGAAATAGCTAAAAAATAATTTTACACTTATTAGTTTACTTGTACTAATGGTTAAGATTTATTATATTTGTTTCTTTTTTTACACACTAAATTGTTGAATTATTTAACATTCATAATTAATTATTGCTTTATTTTTACCTTTTTAATATAAATAAATTACCTTTTTATATATATCCCTTTTTTTTTTTTATTTTTCCTTCTTGTTTTTTAACATACGAATCATGAGCATTTTTAATCAGTGATATTAAAATATGAATTTTTTTTTTAAATTTAATCTTGCAAAATTAAATACTATGGACAATTATTTTTAATGCACTTAAAATTTTAATAAATATATTAACTTAGTAAAATACAATTAACTGTTTTTTATAATAAATAATACCTACCTACAAATAGAAAAAAGAGCTTGAAACCTTTGTTTTTTTTGAAATAAAATACATTACTAACATGGACAAACAGAATGAACAAAAATGTGAAAATCTTTATTCATCAAATTTATTTTCAGAAGATTTAATTAATAAAAAAGTAGAAGGTCTTAATCATAATCATGATGATTTCAATGATAATACAAAAAAATGCAAAATGTATGATAAAAGTGTAACAATTGAATTTGATAGTGATTATGAAAATTCCTATAAAAAAAATAAATATAAAGAATATTCAAAGCAAAGCACATTAAGCATAGATAATAATGATGCGGAAAATGCAACAGAATATTCTTTTGAAACTAAAAATTTCAGTGATAAACATGATGAATTGTTCTATCATCAATGTGAAGAAAATAAAAAGAAATTTAAAGAAAAATTTCATGAAAATGAAATAAGTACATATGAAATAAGTGAAAATAAAACAATTAAAAATGAAGTTGATGCTGATAAATTAAGTGAAAATAAAAAGAATATAGATGAACAAAATATAAATAAAGAAAATGAAATAAATGAAAAAGATATAATCGAAAATGATATAAATGAAAGAGATATAATCGAAAATGAAATAAATGAAGATAAAATAAATGAAAATGAAACAAATAAAAATGGACATGATTCTTTAAAATATACTAATGATTTAATTTCAAATGAAGCAAATGAAAAAAGTGCAAATATATTAGAAAGTTATGAAGAAAGCTCAGAAAATAATTTAGATATTAATTGGAATAAATCTCAAATAAAAACGTGCATAAGAATTAAGCCATCAGATTCAATGGAAACAGAATTTGAAAATGCCATTACACAAAAAGGAGCAAACAAAATATTAATTGATTATGGAATGAAAGGTGAAAACAAAAAATGTGAATTTTTGGTTGATAAGGTCTTCAACCAAGGAAGTACACAATTAGATGTTTGGAAAAGCATTTGTTTTTGTATAGATTCTATTTTTTATTTTAAAAATGCTACTGTCTTTGCTCATGGCCATACAGGTACTGGAAAAACATACACTATGATAGGTCCAGATATTATGGAATTAATTAAGAAAAAAAAGAAGAGAATTAGATTTTCCATAAAAAAAATTCAACCAAATGATTTATTAATAAATACAAACAGCTTAAAGCTCTTAAATAATAATAGCAACAGTAATAGTAATAATTTTTTTTATGATAGGAAAAGATCTTGTTCTCAGCCACTATTTAACTTACCACCAAGAATAATGCCTTTAGTAAGCACAAATTCCACAAATTATAAGAGAATAAATGATGCATATAGTGTTCTTAATTCAAGATATAATAATAAATCCAACTTAGAATACATTAATGAAAATAATTACACAAAATATGAAAATTATAAAACATTTTCTGAATATAGGAGTGAATACAAATCTAATGCTAAAAGTATTAAAGATGAAATACAATTAGTTTTAAATTCAGAAAAAAAAGGTATGATACCCAGAGCATGTGAAGAAATAATGAAGAGATTATCATTATTAAAATCTTCAAAAAAAACGGAATCATGTGAAGAAAATATTGTAGAGAAAACTAAATGGGAACAAAATAGTACTGACGAATATGAAGATGATCACAAAACGAAAGATATTTTTAAAAATGTAAAAGTGTATGCGTCATATATGCAATTGTACAATGATAGAATATTTGATTTGTTAAACCCTTATAATGAATCACAACCATATTTAAGTACATTAAAGTCAAATTTTACCAATAATACTACATTTGTTTCTGGTTTATTAACTGTAGAGGTAACCACATGTGAAGAACTAATTGAATTATTGATAGATGGAACAAGCAATAGAGCTTGTAGAATCACAAAAACCAATGAAATGTCAACAAGATCTCATTCCATATTTAAAATAGAATTAAGAAATTCAAATAATTCTAAGCCCGAAAATTTTAAATCCGGCAATTTATTATTAATAGATTTGGCTGGAAACGAAAAATATGAAGCATCTAATGAAAAACAATATACAACAGAAGTTTGCTCCATAAATAGAAGTTTATCTGCTTTATCACTATGTATAAATGAATTATCAAAAGGAAACAAAAGCATCAGCTATAGAAATTCAATTTTAACTCGGTTACTTCAAGGGTCTTTAGGTGGATCTAGTAAAACTATTTTTATTTGCACTATATCACCTTCTATAAATAATGTACGTGATACATTATCTTCATTAAAGTTGGCTGCAAAGGCAAAAAAGATACAATTTGAAAATAAAAATTACAATTCATATATGTATGAAGATATAAAAAAATTAAAAAAAGAATTAAATTTTTTGAAAAAATTTGTTTTTTTTCAGTATATTACCAATAAATATGAAAGTAAGAAAAGACTAAAAAAAATAAAAGAATTTTATTTTAATAATTTTCCATATACAAAAAATAAAATAGATTTTATGAAACTTAATGAACATATAGAAAAATATGATTATAATGACAATGATAATACTGTAGACAATGAAAAATTAAACGAAAATGAGAAAAATATGTGTAATGATTTTGTAGAACAAAACATTAATAAAAATCAAGATTTTAATGAAAATGAATTAAATGAAGTGATAAATACATACAAGGGAATAGAAAATATTTATAATGATTATGAATTCACATCTTTTAACTCATTATTATTGCAATGGAATTTAAATAAATCAAGTATTAAAAAAGTGAAAGAAAAAGTAAAAATTCCAAATAATAAAAAATATTTATGGTTCAATAACAATGGAAATATAAATAAAAAAAGTATTATAAACTTTATTGAAACACATACAATAGAATATGAAATAGAAACGGATGAAGAAGTGTATAATAAAAGTAATAAGCATCAAAAAGAAATAGATGACGAAGATGACGAGGAAGAAGAAAATTATAATGATTATGATAATGTATATGAAGACGCGATGGATAATAGTTATAATTATTGTAATGATGAATATGAAAATATTGAAGAAGAAGAAGAAGAAATAGATGAGGATGAAACATTAGAAGCGGAAGATAATCAAAAAGATGAAAAACAAAATAAATACAATTCTAATAATTATGATGAATATATAAAACCGGAAGTAAAATTGTCAAAGAAAAAAGGTGAGATTGAAGAGAATGGAGCTATTGAAGAGTATGAAGAAAAAAATGAAGAATATGAAGATGCGGAAGTAAAGCTTCATGAAGAAAAATATGAGAATGAAGAAGTGGAAGATGAGTGTGAATATAATGAAAAGTATAATAATGTTTTAACGTATCAAAATAAAATTAAAAATAATTATAAAGAAAGGAGAGACATTAAAAAAACAAAAAATGATATTTATATGAAAGATACTATTTGTGATAAGAAAAAGAAGGATTACAATAGAGAAAAAAGTAAAAAAAAAAAAAGAATAAGTGAAAATTATATAATAAATCATCATTTTGAAAATAAAAACTCTAATGAATATATAAAAAATACAGACAATAATAAAGGAAATTATGGTTTCTCAACAAAATTAATAAGTAGTAAAGATAGTAATTCTAATAATACAATTAAAAATAAGAAAAAACATGTAATGGAAAAAAATAGAGAAAAGAAAAATAAGAGAGATAATAAAAATGAAGTTATAAGTAAATTTTATAATTTTAGCATGAATGTTAATAAAAAAAAAGTATTTAGTAGCATCCTTAAAAATAAACAAGATGACAATAATATAAAAAATGTTATAGACAAAAAAAAAGAAAAGTTAATAAAATATATGAAAATAAAAAAAATAAGCAACCCATATAATCCCAAAAGTAATTCATATAATTTAAATAACACAAATCACAAAATTAGCGTTCAGGGATCTTCATTAATAAAAGCAAAAAATGCATATAGAAAAAAAAAAATTTTTGAACTAAATAAAATACACAAATCAGAGTATTTCTTAGAAGGAAATAACAATAAAAATAAAGTATCTCCAGATAATTTTACAATTTTAAGCTCTTTAAGTACAAAGAATATGAAAAATTTTATAAGTAATATTAATAGTGATGATAAATCATTTTCAGTGAATTCAACAAAAAGTAAAAAAGATAATAATGATTTAAAAAAAAATCAAAACAATCTATTAAATCTAAAGTGTTTGGAAGTAAAGAATTTGAATAAAAAAAATAATTTTGTTAATAACATAGGAATAAATAATTTAGTAATAAATAAAGTCAAAAATTTTCACAATTTAGCAGGATATAAGACAAGAACATATGAAATAATAGATAAAAAGAAAGTATATTTAAATGATGAAAAAAATGAAGATGAAAGTAATTGTGAATTTTCACAAGATGATTTAAGTAACAAAGATATAAATACAGAATACAGTAGGTTAAATTTTAATATTAATAATGAAAGAGGAAGATCTATTAGTGAAAATTGCTGTTACAATAATTTAAAAAATAAAACAATTATTGGAAAAAATCATAAAGGAAAATTTACCTATTATATTGAATTTGATAAGCTTAATAATGTTAAAAAACATATAATGGATGAAGGTTTTACAGATAGTAGAACAAATAAAGAAGATTTATTATACAATCAAAATTACCATGAAATTAGAAATTGTAATAAAAATAATGTAGAAATTTTGGATAACAAAAAAAAGGTAGGCAAAAATGATTTAATAACAGAAATAGAGAAAAGCTGGTTAAGTTTTGAGAAAAAATTAGAAAATAAATTAAAGCAGAAAAAATTAAAGAAAGATATAAAAATAAAAAACAATAATGATATAAATAGTAACGCTAGCCATATTAGCGCATTAGAAGAAAATAAAAAAAAATTAGAAATACTAAAAAATCGTTATGACAAAATTCTCGTTGACTCACAAAAAACATATATGAAGGATTTTTTCTATGATAATGTAAAAATTGATAATAATAACAATAAAAATAAAGATAAAAAAAAGAGTAATAATAATAATGTATCATCACTCAATAGTAATAATTTACCCTTATTTAATAAATTTAAATTAAATAAAAGTAATCTACAAATTAATGGACAAGATAATAAGCATTTTAATTCAAATAATACTATATCTTTAAAAAAAAATATAAATAATTCAATTAAGAGCATTTTAACACATAATGAAACGAAAAATATAGAAAAAAAATATATAGTTAATAATGATATCAATAAAGATAATTTTAAGAAATTAACAAATTCAAAAAATAGTGAGAATAATATTCACAATTTCTTTTCTAAAGATCTTAATAATATGAACTTATCTACATTAAGTTGTAATAAAAAAAATTCAAGTAATTTTAACTGTGATGTAAAAAGAAACAATTATATAAATAATGAAAATTACACAGCAGATATTTATAAAAAATTAAATAAAACTGATACCATTGCTCAGTCTTATGTTCACGATAATTTAAAAAATGAGCATTCAAAAAATAGTTCAGTAAAAACAGAAAATTTTAATTTTATTTTTCCTAATAATTCTACAATTAGAGATCCATATACCTTAAATATAAGTCCTAATAATAAGCAAATAAATTCAGAAAAATGTTTTGAAACTTATGGAAAAATTGATAACAAATTATTTTATGTAAAAAATTATAATAATAATGATAATCCAAATAATGAAAGAGATAAAACTGAAATGTATAAGTGTAGTAATGAGATGAATTTAAAAAAACAAAATAATGCAAGAATCTCTAATAATTATACATGTAATAAGGACAATAAAGAAAAAAATATGGATAACAAAATGTATAACACTATGTTTTATGGAAATAATCATCTGCCTAATATTTATATTGATAAAAAAGAGAATGTAGAAGTAAAAGAAGATGAAGTTAAAAAAAGAAATGAAGGAGAGACAGAAAAAGAAGAAATAAAAGAAATAAAAAAAGAAAATAAAAAAAATAAAAATCAAAAAATAATAGAAGAAAATAAGTATATGAAAATAACAGACAATGAAATGGAAAATAGAAAATGCAATATAAATAAATATTATGAAAATAATTACATAAAAGCTTATCACACAGATGATTTAAGTTTAAAGAAAATACAACATTATCAACTTGATAATTTTAAATGTAGAAAAATGCATAAAATGAATTTTTTTTATTTGGATGATAAAAATAATAAAAATAATAGCTCATATAATTCAGAAGATATGAAGATAAAAAAATATAATTATATAAGTGAAAATATTATTCCTCATAGCAGCAAAGTTAGCTATATGAACAACGTGATTACTTATGACGCAAATATAAATGACAAAATTAAAAATATACATTATTATAGCAATGATATTAATCATAATTATATATTTAGAAATGGTATAGTATCAGAAAAAACTGATCAAAATATAATAGTAAATCCGATGGCCCTAAATAGTAATACAAC
Source organism: Plasmodium gallinaceum (assembly GCF_900005855.1). Classification (NCBI taxonomy): domain Eukaryota; phylum Apicomplexa; class Aconoidasida; order Haemosporida; family Plasmodiidae; genus Plasmodium; species Plasmodium gallinaceum. Next base: position 221,969 of record NW_021628229.1, on the reverse strand, counting down.
AAATACTGAAATTGTAAATGATATTAATAAACCAAGAAAATTAAAATTAATATATGAAAATACAAATGAATATGAAGCAAAAATGAATAATCAAGTATGCTCAAATGAAATAAAAAAGAGAAACACAACACCTTTAGATTCTTATTTCGATTGTGATAGTAGTAAAAATAATGTATACAATAAAATTAATTATGTGCTTGATAAAACAGAAGCAAATCATTTTTCTAAAACTTTCGATTATAATAATAAAAAAATGTATTTATTAAATTATAATATGAAAAATTGATATAATTAAAAAATTAATAAATTTCAATACAATTATTAAAAGGTATTGAACATTTCGATATATTTTCCAAAAATTTATGAAAAAAAAAAAATATAATAATAATTAACCTTTTTTCAATATAAAAGTATAATATTTAGTCATAAATTTTTATTTTTATCAACTGATTTAAATAATAATTAGATTTTGTAATTTTAAAAATGTAGAAGACTAATTAAACAAATAATAAGGTAATAATTGGAAAATTTAATTTATATAAATAAATAAAAAAAAAAAAAAAAAAAAAAAAAAAAAAGAGATTAAATAAAAAACATATACTTTTATAAAAGTAAATGTTTTAATTAAGGTCTAATAATAAGTAATGAAATAGAATTTAAAATGTGTTTTCAAAACAGTTTCTACATTTTATTAATATTGTTACTAATTCTCCAAAGACATTTTAAAAATTAAATTAAGGTATATATATAATTCATCAAATTATTTATAAACATAAAAAAATAAAAAACTATAAGGAAATATAAATTTAATTTTATTAAAAAATTGTGCTTATACTTTTACACATAATATCAACTTATATAACAAATAATTAATTTAATTTATTTTTTTTTTATAATTTTTCTTTGTTATTATTTTCATGAATTCATAATTATTAAAAAATATATTATTAATTTAACATAAATATATATTTATATAATTTTAGCTATATTTAAAAAAAAATTACAAAATATATGGCTTAAATTTTAGACAATGAATTTTCACTTTTATAAT
>NW_021628229.1:185988-220529 GCF_900005855.1 Plasmodium gallinaceum | reverse complement strand
TCCAAAAAAAAAAAAAACAATATCTTCTTTTTTTTTTTTTTTTTTTTTTTTTTTAAAAAAAAAAAAAAAAAAAAAAAAAAAACAAGATAAAATTAAAAAAAAAAAAAAGAAAAAAAAAAGACAAGACAAAAAAAAAAAAAAATGAAGATAAAAAAAATAACACATATTTAATGGTTTTACTTTTTTATAAATTATTATCAATATATGGATTATAATATGGTACATTTTCTTTTTCTTTAAAATAGTCAAAAGTATTAATTTTCTGATTTTTTGGTTGGTAATTATAGTTTAAATTTTGTAATATATATTCTAAATTAATTTCATTGGTTTTTTCTTTACTTTCATTTTTATTTTTATCAGAAAATTCATTAGAATATTTTTTGGTTATTTTATGGTTTCCTATATTTTTTTCTTTTTGTTCATTTATAATCTTATTTTCATCATCATTTACTTTAAATAATTTATTTTCTTTAAAATCTGAATATTTCTTACATATGCTTTTATTTATTATGTTTTTCTCTAAAGAAACATTCGTAGGTGTATTGCACATTTTATCATTTTTTATTAAGTTGGTATTTGTTTTATCTTCCTTATTGTTAATTATATAATCTTGATGCAATGGAATTTTATTACGTTTTATTAAATTATTTTCAGGGTTTAAATTATTTAAAAATGATTTATTATCATCACCCTCGTTTTTGATAGGCATTATAAAATAATCTTTTATATCTTTTACTTGAATTGTATTACTTTCACATTTTTTTTTTTTTTTTATTTCTTGAATGTTGTTCAGTTCATTAATTGGTGGGAAATATGAATTTATATATCCTTCAGTTGATTTAACAGAATTATTAAATGAAATTGAACAATTTTTATTAATATTATAATTTTCATTTTTGTTTTTTAATATACTTTGCTTACAATTCTTCTTATCAACTTTTTTAAAAAAATTGGTTATCCTTAATTGACTTTTACATTTTTCGCTTTTAATTGGAGTTTTTCCTTTTAATGGAGAAAAAGAAGATTCAATTTTATTCACCAACGAACTTTTTGTTATTTCTTTTTTTTTATTTAAATTAATATCTATAATGGTCTCATTTTCAAATTCATTTTGCTTATCTAACTCGTTTTCTTTTTTAATTTTATTTTTACTCTCTAATTCATTTTGCTTATCTAACTCGTTTTCTTTTTTAATTTTGTTTTTATTCTCTAATTCACTTCCATTCTCCATTATATTTTTATTTATTTCATTTCTAAAAATTTCTTTATCTTCTTCTTCATTCTTCTTTATATCACTATATTCTTGAATCAAACTTATTTCAATATTTTCATCTTTCTCTACAGATGATTCACATTTTGAAAATGTTTTTTCTTTTGAGGATTCTATTGGTTTTTCTACATTTTCATTTATTTGTTTAAAAAGAAAAAAATTTTTTTTCATGTTTTCATAAATATTTTTTGCACTTTCTGTTTTAATAACTTTTTTTCTATCATTAATAATATTATCATTTTTAGTATAATTAACAATATTATATTTATCATCATCATCATCATCATTCTTATTATTACATTTATTTATATTATGATTAAATTTTACTTCACAATTGTAACCATTTGAATTGTAATTTATTTTATCTTGTTCATATATCATATTTTGATTATCATTGACTAATGTTTTATTATAATTCATTTTTTTTTCTAATATATCTTCTTGTGATTCATTATTTGTATACATTTGAGGAATACACAATTTTGCCTTTTTATATATATAAGGATCTATATTTTTCAATTTTCTTTTATTAGATTCTGAACAAATTATTTCCTCTATATTACATCCATGGGTTGTCTCACTTGATTTTTTATCAATGTTTTCGTATTTGTTTGAAAAAATAATTTCTTTATTTAATTCATTTTTTTCGAAAAAGTCAAGTTTTGATATTATATTTTTGTTTTCAGAAATATTGTTGAAATCATTTAAATTATAATGATTTGAATTTTCGATAAATTTATCAGAACATTTATTTGCTTTATGTTGTGTTTCTTCAAATTTTTTTTTTTTATGAGAAACGTTTTTATTAATTTCAGTCTCTTCATTATTTATCTCTTTTTCTGAATTATTATATTTTTCAATATTTTTATGATTACTTAATAATTCAGGAGATATTTCTAAATACTCAAGACATTCTGACGTAAAATTTTGAAAAATATTTCCAGAAGTATTTGGGAAATATGAAAAATGTTCATATTGTTCCTTTTCCTTCTCCTTTTCATTTTCTGAATTTTCTTCATAATTTTTTTTTGGTGTTAAATTTGTATTAGTATTATTAATTAAAGAATTATTTTCTTCTGTTAAATTATTATTTTTAAAGGATTCTTTTAAAATTCTATTAATAATAATTAAGTTATTAGGATTTTTAAGTGAACTTTTAAATGATTTATTTATAGAAATATTTTCGTTTAAAACCAAATCGTGCACTTCATGTTGTAAAAAAGCATTTTTAATTTCATGATATTTATTCATTAATTTTTCTATTGTATTTAAATTTTCAGGAATTTTATATTTCCATCTTTCGTTAGATATTAAATGTAGAAAAATATTTTTAATATTTTTATATTGGTAAACTAAATTAAATGCAGTTTTAATACCCATCCCATTTATATGAAAATCATTAGTATAATCACATCCACTTAATATACACATAGCTAAAAACATATCGATATTAAAATACTTCAATTTATTTAACTCTTCTGGCCAACAAAAATTTTCTATATAATCTTTTATTATATTATCATAATTTTTTTCTTTATCATTTATTTTTTCACAATTTTTTCTTTTATTACTCTTTTCTAATTCCTTAATAGGAGTAATATAAAATTCATTAAAAGAATTCGAAAAAGGATTTTTTATTTTATTAATGATATTTAAATCAATTAAATCATTAATCGGAAATAAACTTATTTCATTACAATCACCATTATTTTTCAATTTATACAAAACTCGTGGGCATCCATAAACTAACAAATCACTATCCTCACTGATAACACATGATATATAACCCATTCTACAAAGGTAAGACAATTGTGCATCAGCTTCATAAGGTGAAATAATATATTTTATATTTTTTCGTTTACAAAAGTCAATTACATTATCAATTATTTCTTTTGTTACACTTAACGCTTGAATACATTTTTTTATAACCATTTCATTACTTCTCGGATTTTTGACTTTTTTAATTATCTCTTGAGCCTCTTTTTTTGCCTTATCTCTTCTATTTTTTCGTATTATATTTTCTTTTTTTTTTTCTGGTAATTCTTCACCATCAAAAACAAACACTACCTTTATTTCATAATAGTTAATTATGTCTAACATTTTTTCAATGAAATTTAAATAACTATTATTAAAGTTTTCTGTAATTATATCAAAGGCACAACTAATTAATCCCCTATGTATCCAACACATTATATCTACTCCAATAATTTCATTTTTATATTTACTTATGTGTGAACTTTTTATAATCGGTTTTAAAAATGGTAACAAATTTGAAATACCCATTTATTTAATTATAATAATGCTAAAAATATTAAAAAAATAAATAAATAATAAAAAAAGGATTAAAAGAACAAAGAATAAAAATTAAAAATATAAAAAAAAAAAATACTTAAAAATAAGATATTAAAATTTTAATATAAAAAAATAAAATAAATTTAGTTATAAAAAGTAAAATATTTCTTCACATTTTTTCTTTATTGTTCTTTTTATTTTTTATATTTTATTTTTTGTATTTTTTTTTTTTTTTTTTTTTTTATTCATTGTTTTTAAATGTATACAATACAAATATAAAATTACGAACAAAATAAAATTATTATTACTCAAATTGTAAAATAAAAACACACTATTACAGATATATATATTTACATATATATTCATAATACATTTAAAAGATCAATTTAAAATTTTTGGTTATTAAAATTATAATAAATATATTTTTATTTTAATGTGTTTCAATTTATAAGCATTAGCTACATATTTTTTTCTTTTTTCTTTTTTCTTTTTTCTTTTTTTTTTTTTTTTTTATTCATTTTTGCAACAAAAACATCAAAATTACTTTTATTAAATACTAATTTGTTCAATTGTATATTGTTTTATTATTTCATTTTATTTTATTTTATTTTATTTTTTTTTTTTTTATCATTTTCTACATAACAAAATAATCAAATAAATTAACAAAATTTTTAATATATTTTTTATAAACAACTAAAATATAATCCCCCCCAAAAAAAAAATACATATATATATGATAAAAAAAGAAAAATGCTTGTAATAATTTATAATATATATTTTGAATGGAAATTTTAGAATTTGTTTTATAATATTTATTTTATTTTTTAATTAATTATAAGTTGAAATTTTTCTTGAGAGTTAATTTTTAATAAAAATAAAATTACAACACCAAAAACTTCATTTAAAATTTATAAGTATAGAAATATATATTTAAAAAATAAAGAAAAAAATACAAAAACCTATTTAAAAATACGAAGAATAGTTAATATTTATAATTTTATTTGTATTTACATATAAAAAAATGAAACGAAATGAGAATCTTGAAATTAAAAAGTGAAAAAAAAAAAAAAGAAAAATCTAAGGAAACTAAAATAGATTACCAAAAATGTATTAAAAAAACAAAAATAAAGAATAAAAAAATTGAAAAAGAAAATGAATTTGATATTTCTATATTTATGAAAACAAATCATGCTTCAAATAAAATACGTCAGTTAAATTATGCAAAATTAATTAAATCAATAAGGAAAAATAAAAATATAATTCATAATCATATAGAAAAAATTATAGAAATATACGGAATTGGTATTATAGATGAAGATAAAAATATAAGAAATTATTCTTCTAAAATATTTTATCATTTATTAAATAATGTCAATTATGATGTATTTTTTGGTAAAATTAAAACATCTTTATTTCATTCATTAAAAATAGAAAAACCTTCTTTAAAAGTTTTAAATTTAGAATTGTGTCATCACTTTTTTTTTGAAAAAATTAGATATTGTAATAACTTCTTCTATGAATTTTTAAATAATGTTTTAGAATGTTTCCTATCTCTTTCGATTGAGAATCAAACAAAAAGTATAAAATATATTTTTTTGTTATTTAAGTATAAGGTTAAATATAAAAGAGATATTTTAATAGACGGAAAGGAAGAGAAATCTAGGTATATCAATGAGAATGAAATTAAAAGCAGTTTTAAAAAAGATAAATATGTAAATAAGAAAATTATTAATGAAGGGGATTTTACTGGTTCAATAAATATGAAAGAAGATACAGAAAGAAATTTTATGAATAATGAAGAAAATATAGACAATAGTGATGATTATCAAAAAATAATTCATAATAATATGTTAAATAGTTACAATGATAATTTTTTAATTAAAAAGGATATTAAAATTACTGTTGAAAAACATACTAAAATAGTAATTTATACCAAACTATTTAAATGCTTATATAATTTCATGGATGAAGTAATTTATAACTCAATTAATGTTGATTTTGTACATTTATATAAAAAAATAATAAAAACTATAATTTTTGTAATAAAAAAAAAAATTTTTTTAAAAACAGAAATGATTTTGTTAATTAACAAATTTATAAAAAGATCAATTAAATTAATAAACGAGAATTTGTTACATTTAAAAAATTGGAAAATTTTGAATTTAATTTATTATCTTATTGTATTAGTTGTACTTTTATGCTTAAAAGAAATAAAATTTGTTCAAATTGAAAAAAAAAAATTACACATGAATCTTTTACTTTTATTAAAATATTGTTTTACAATTTACTACTACATCCTTGTGAAATTTGAATTTTTTACAATAAAATTTAAAAGAAAAGAAATAAAAGAAAAAAATGATATAATAAATGAAAATAAGAAAACACACATATTAAATGACATTAATAGTGATACTGAATATGGTGAAACAAAGTACAACAGTAATAACTACAGTGATAATAATAATAACAGAAATAATAATAATAATAATAATAATGAAAATAAAAATTACATAAAATATGCAAAAAAATATTTTAATATATTAATATATTTTTATCAAATTTATATAAATAAAAGAAATAAAAGAAGTTTTTTAAATATTAATATATCAACTGGAATATTGAATTCACAAAATTCAGAAATTGACGAAAAGGATAATTCTATACAAAATATAATAAATTTAATTGAAAATAATAAAAATATTTTTTTTAATAATGAAACAAAAATTATTAATAACATTATTTTAAAATATTTGAAAAATTTTTCTGAAAAAAGTATAGAAGAAATAATTTATTTTTGTTATTATATAATTATTCTTGTACAAAATAGAAATGATCAAGATGGCAATAATGAAAAATTTTTCATTGAAAAGTTACTTTTTACAAAAAAAATGAATAAAACTAATAAAAATAATATGAATGTATTATTATTATTTCAGTTCCTAACCATTCCTTTTGTCTTTTTATTTCTTATAGATTCCAATAACTTTATAAATAATAATTTTTTCAATAATTTTTATAAATCTTTTAATGAAGAAAAAAAGAATATAATGGATACCATTTTCTTTTTACAAAATGAAGAATCCATTAATATAATTACCAACAGAACATTTGATAATTTTATAAATAATATACTATTTTTTTTGTATAATTATAATGAGGAATTTTTTGTGAATAATTTCTTATTCTTCTTTTGCCATTTAAATAATAATAACAAAGTAAAAAAAATTTATACTAATTTTAGAAATGAAGAAAACAGAAATGAATTACATAGTCTTTTAAGATCGGATATTAGAAATGATTTATACAAAAGAATAAATGAAACAAAAAAAAATTTAATTCATTTCTTTTTGAATCAAAATAATTTTAATATATTATCTTTTGAAATAATTAAAAATTTATATTTTTTATATGAGCATAATAACTCTAAACTTTTACTATTTATTTATTATATAATTATCAAGTTCAGTTTTTTTAAATCAAAGAACGATTTATTAGAGAAGGAAGTGATGATTATTCTTCATAAGATATTTTCTGCAAAAAAAAGAGATTCTTATAAAATTAAAGATAAAATTAGGAATATTAAAAATACAAATAATGATTATATTGAAATATGTAAAAAAAAATGTATGTTCATTATAAATAATGAATATTTATATAAAGATGATTTTTTATTCTTTTTTTTAAAATTAAATATACAGGAAACATATATTATTTATGAAAATCATGTTCATTCATTAATTAATTTGAAATCATTAATGAATAATAGTAATGATGATAATGTATACAAATGGGATAAAATAAAATGTAACAATATTATTTTGATTATAAAAAAAATTTCTTATATTATTTCAAATATAAAAATATTTATTTTAAAAAATAATAAAAGTGTTAATAATAATTACATATTAATTAATTACTTATTAAGAATTTTTAAGGAAGTAAAATTAAATGATAGTTCAAACGACAACATATTTATATTAATTAAAATAATTTTATTATTTTATTTTACTTCCTTTTATTTATCTGAATCCCTTTTTTTAAAAATTGATAACATTTGTGAGGAAAAAGTAGAAGATGATAAATGTGAGATAAGTTTAAAGAGAAAAATAGATAATAAAAATATCGTAAATTTTATACCAAGTAAAAAAAAAATGAAAAAGAGAAAGATTAATGTAGTATCCGTGAATAAAAATAATGAAGAGAAAATAGATGAAAACAATTTAAAAATGAATATAAATATATTTTCAAAAGAAGAAAAAGTAGAAAAACGAACCATTTTTTATAGTGATATTTTTTATAATAAAATTGATATATTAATTCTCATCTCATTTTTGAAAAAGTCTTTCAATAACTTTGTTAATATAAAAAAAAATAGTAAAATAAATAATTTAGAATATATATTACCATACTTTTTTTCTAGAAAAATTTTCAGTTTATTTTTAGAAAGAGAATTTTTCTACTTATCTTTAATTAATAAAAACTTAGAAAACATAAAGTGTGTTAATAATAGTTATGATATAAGAACACACAAATACGTTCAAGAAATGTTAGATGAGTTTGAAAATAATATAAAATTTGTTAGTTTTGAAAAATTAATTAATTTGCCTGTAAGAACAATTATAAAATTATTTTGCATTTCTATTTTTAAAATGGCAGCTAATAAAAATATTTTGTATGTAACATTTTCAAATAATTTACAAAATTTACCAAGAGAATATTTTTATCACTTAAATTTTTTTTTATATTTTTATTATTTTATATCTTTTTTAATTAAAAAAATTTGTAATTTTGCCAAGGATTCTTTTTCTTTTTCAAATTATTATTCCATATCTGTAAGGAAAAATAAAAAATATACTTTTATAAATACTACTAATATAACTTTATATTTAATTCATGCGTTTTATTTTATGCTATTTATGTTTTTTTTTTTTTTTATTTATAATTTAATCAATTTCTATTTTATAATGTTTTTGTATTTTATATTTTACTTGAATATTCTCCTTTTTTTTTTTTTTTGTACAAAATGTAGTAGAATTTATATTTTATTTCTTTATATATATATATATATAAATTTTTTAAAAATTATATATATAGGTTAATATTTTATGCTGGATTAAATTTAAAGCATTATCATTCTTTATATAAAATTGCATTTGTTTTTTATTCTTATTTTAAATTAATTAAATACATGATTAATCTTTTATCATCTTCATTTTTATATATATAAACACATTTTTTTTTTTTTTTTTTTTTTTTGTAGTTTTTAATAGATACCATTTTATGTTCATACTGTATTAAAGAAGAAGTAGAAAAAGTTATGGTTTTGTTTGAAAGAGAAGAAATATATGTAAAAACAAAAAAGAAATTAAAAAAATTAAATAAAAAATTAAATAATGTTATTGATAATATTTCGAAATATGAAAATAAAAATTTTTTCCCCAATACAGAATTTATAAAAAATTATTTTTAAAAAATTTTGAATAGAAATTTTTTTTTTATTTTTTATTAGTTTCTATTTTTAAATATATTAATTCTTACTTAAATTAATTATACTTTTATAAATTTTTAAATTAAAATTTTTTCTATTTAATATTTCATTTAAATATTTTTATAACTTTGTTGGTGTAATACAAATTTGTTTTCATTGAAAAATTGATAATTTTTTAAACTTAAAAGTATTTTAACTAATAATTAAAGAAAAAAAAAAATAAAAAAAAAATATATAAACAATTAAAGTATATATAAAAAAAAGTAGTTTAAAACGAAATAATAACCTCATTATTTTTTAAATGAAGTTACTTGAAATTAATAAGAATGTCTAAAAAAGATCGATTTTCTTTTAGATATTAGTAAAAAAAAAAAAAAAAAAAAAATATAGAATTTTTTTTTTATCATATTTTAATATTCTTGTTGTATTTTATTTTTATATAATTTGGATATATTTTTTTTTATTTTTTTTATAGTGTTGGGCATGAAGGAAAATTTGGTCATGAATTTCTTGAATTTGAATTTAATTCTAAAGGAAGATTAAGATATGCTAATAATTCAAATTATAAAAATGATAAAATTATTAGAAAAGAAGGTTAAAAATAGATATATATTTTTTATTAAAATCATATAACATTACTATATCTATTTATTTTATTCTTTTTTTAGCATATGTTAGTAAATCAGTATTAAATGAATTAAAACGTATAATAGAAGAATCTGAGATATGTAAGGAAAGTGATAAATTATGGCCTGTTCCTGATAAAATTGGAAAACAAGAATTAGAAATATTTTTAGATGGAAATGAATATTATTTTACTACATCAAAAATTGGTTCGTTATCTGATGTAAAACAATGTAATGACCCTGATGGATTAAGAGTTTTTTATTATTTAGTTCAAGATTTAAAATGCTTTTTGTTTTCTTTAATATGCTTACATTTCAGAGTAATTAATTTATTAAAAATAGAATATTTTTTATTTTTTTGTATATTATTTTTCTAAAAATTTTCATTTTATATATTTGTTATTCTTAGAATTTTCTATTTTTCTCCTGTTAGATATTATTTTTATTAATACTTTATAATACTTATTCTTTTTTTTTTTTTTTTTCTTCTAGATTAAACCTGTGTAAACATTCGATACACTTTAAACTGTGAAAGAGGAAACACTGACAAGGATAAACAATTTTTTCTTTTTTTTTCTTTTTTTTTTAAATGTGAAAAGAATGAAAAAGAAAAAGAAAAACATAAAAAAAAAAAAAAAAAAAAATATGTATATATCAAATCTCAAATTAAAAGATCTTAAACAAATTATAAAATTAAAGTTTCAAAATTTTTAAAATTTTAATAAAAATATATTATTCAATATTAAATGATAAAACAAAAACTATTAATGTAAAAAATATATGATATATAAAAATTAAATTTTATTTTATAAAAGCTTTAATATATAAAAAGATTTAATAATTTTTTAAAATAAGAAAATAATAGAAAAAATAAATATAATCCTTCAAAATAATACTTAAAATGAAAATTATTACTTGCAACTTTATTAATAATATCCATTATATTATTAATCAGAATATTCGAAATGATTACTTTCTTCTTTTTCTTCATCAAATAATTCTCCATCAAACAATTCTTCATCATTTAATATGTTTTTTTTAACCATTTCACATTTAAGGTTTTTTTTTTTGTTTTTCTCATTTTCATTAAAATAATCATCTGAGAATGTGGAAGAGTTTTCCCAACTTTCACATTCATATTCCTCTATTTGTTTCGTTTCATCTTGGTTTTCATTAAAACATTGAGAATGAAACATACAGTTGGTTAATATATGACCTACATGTATTCGTTTGATAATTTTTTTGCTTTCAATATTTAATATGCTTAAAAATCGTTCATAACTTACTGAACACAAAACTTTTCCTTCTTTATGTAAACTTAAAGACGATATAGCTCCATTATGAATTTTGAATTTTTTAACTAATGTAATTAAAAATTGATCAAAATTTTTTTTTGCCCACATGGGAGGTAAATCATTCCTCATATGAGTTTTATTTTTTTGTTGATAATCTTTGTAAAAAGCATATAATTTTTCTCTATTTTTTATTAAATAATTATTACTTTTTTTTTTATATTTTATATTTTTTTCTGCACATTTTTTAATATATATATAATTCAGTAGTTTATTTCCTGTAGCTATTTCAAATTGATATACGTTGCCATAATTATCCGAAACAAAAATAATTTGACTGTCTTTATTAGCGAATTTTTTTATGAAATAATATTTTAAGTTTTCTTTTTTTCTATAGATTATAATATCTTCGTTTTTTATTTTTTTATTACTGTTTTTATTTTCTTCTTCTTCTTCTTCTTCCTTTTTATTTATTTTTTTTTTTTTGTTTATTCCGTTTTTTTTTACTTTCAAAAAATAATTATTATCATATTCCCCTTTCATTAATTTTTCCACACTTTTTTTTTCTACTTTCTTATCTTTTTTTATTTTAATTTTTTTTTTTTCTTTTTGTACGTTTCTTTCTTTTTGTAATCTTTTTAAAATTTCCAAATTTTTTAATGCTAATTCATGTGTGTTAAATTTTAAGTATAAATCTTCTGTTATATATTCATTTTTTTCTTTTTTTTCTTTTATATTTTCCTTTTTTTCTTCGTTTTTTATTTTATGAGAATTTTCATTGGTATTTTTATATTGTTCATTAATTATATATGAGTTGCTACATATACTAGTAAAAACGAGATCACTTTCATAATAATTATCATTAAAATAATTATATTTATCTTTAGTAACATTTTTATTTTTATAATGATCATAAATATAAACTGGTTTATTTTGGCATCTTATATCATACAATATAATTTTGTGATTATATGTACCTGCACATAATATATTAACATTTATATCATTCAGAAAATTTATTGATTTTATAAGTGTTTCACAATTTAAATTTAATAAACTCATTCCCAATCCTTTGGATTTCCATAAATATTTACCTGTAAATAAATCAAAAACTTTTAAGCAGTTTTTATATCCACCAATAGCCAATCGATTAGTTAGTAATTCGTTTACACACACAGCGTCAATTGGTTTACTTAAAATATATGACTGTAATATACTTTTTTTTGATATCATGTTGTTATAATGATATTCTTTGCATATATTTTCCATAATAATATTTTTATATTCATTTTCACTCATTATTATATTGTTATCTTTATCTTCTATTATTTTAAAATGAATTTTATCCAATACATCTCTCTTATAATTTTTAAAATAAAGTTCTACTTTTTTTTTCTTATCATTTTTATTTTTCATCTCTTCTGTTTTATCTAGATGATATTTTAAACTACTATCATTTTTCCAATTTAAAATCTGAACATGACCTGTGTTGCTAACAGTAACTAATAATCTATCATTTAATAAATAATCTTCATATATTCCATCTATCTTTTCATTTTCATAATTAGGCATAAAATTTAAGTAATTCGTGTACATTTTTTTATTTTTATTAAGTAAATCATCATATATTAAATTATGGTGATGATTTAGCATTTTCGTATATATGCAATTATTACAAGTTATAAATGACAATGAAGGTGTATCATCAATGTAAGGATTCTCTTCGTTTTGATAAAATTCAAAACTCTCAACTAATCCATTAGATCTACATAACGTTATCTCTGATTCTTCATATCCTCTTAAAAAAAAAAAAAAAAAAAAATTGATAAAAAATTAAAATTAAAAAAAAAGAATAGGATATCTATTATACTTATATAATATATATTGAAAAACCATTAAAAAACAAAAAACAATTCATATTTTAAGTTATAAATTTGTATAATTGATATTTATTTTTATTAATTTATTAAAATATTTTCCTTTTAGTTTTATATGTAGAAATTAATTACCCATATCCTCCAGACCATGTAATGTGATTAATTCTTCTTTTCAAGTCGGCCTCAAGGTTTTGTTCATTAATAGAACTTTTAGTTTTACACTGGATATATTGTAGTAAACCTATTTTGTCTGAGGTTATTATTTGCATTTCTTATATCTTTAATATTTTTGTTTTTACTTTTTAATATTACTTTTAAATTATTCAAAAAAGTTTCATTTTAAATGGAAATAAAAAAAAAGTTTATCCAAACTAATAATTATAATTTTAAATATTTGTGAATATTTTTATTTTAAAAATGAGATTAATTATTAAATATTAAAATAATATTATTTTTATCTTTTTTTTTTTTTTTAATTATACAATTTATGAAATTAAAAAAAAAAATGAAAAATATATAAAAAAAAAAAAATAAAATAAAAATAAAAAAAAAATTATATTATCAATAAAAATTAATAATAATAAAATTAAATTTTAAAAATAAAAGTTACAAAAATGAAACAGATTCTAATTATAAAATAAAAGTTATATAAAATTTTTAAACGACATACAGCATTACATATTTAGTTGAAATTTTAAAATTTTTTAAAATATTCTATAATTCAAACAGTAGCCATTGTTTATTTTGTCATTTTTTTTTCATCTACAGTATTATGTACTGTTTTTTTTAATACCTTTTTTTTTTTTTTTTTTTTATAATTTTTCCACATTTTTGAAATTTAATTTCATTTAAAATGTTTGAAAAATTTTTTAGTAGAAGCATTTTTATACCGACAAAAATGTTTTTATAATATATTGGTAAAATTAATTCATTTAATGATTAGGATAGTAAACATTTATCCAAAATTTATAGATTGAAATTATATAATAAAGCAATTTATAAGTTCTTTTAAAACTTTTTAATTAATGATATACCTATATATTTTTTATTTTTAATTAAATTATTATATTTGTTGCTACTTTTTTGTAGGTTCTATTTTTTTTCTTTACTTAATTATAATATACTTTCTTATCATTTTTTTTTGTTTTATTGAATTCTATTTTATTTTCGCAATTACATATTTTTTTTTTTTTTTTTGAACATATATATTTTATTATATAAATATTTATATTTTAAATATTTTACTATACAGTTTTATGCTATATATGTATATATTTTTTTTTTTTTTTAATGCATTTTCTTTTCTCTTTTTAATTATAATTTTCAGACAGCTAGCCTTTTTTTTTTTTTTTTTTTTTTTTTTTTTTAATCTTAAAAAGCACACATATAGTACTTTAAAAAATTTCAACCTTTTTTAAAATTTTTTTTTTTTAATTTTTATTTATTTATTTCCTAAAAAAAAAGATATTTAAAATATAAAATAATTTTAATGAGTTACTTTGAAACATACATTTTCATATTTTTATAATAACAGTTATATTTATATAAAACTTTTAAAAATTATTACATTATTATTTTTTTTTTTTTTCTTTTATTTTTAAATTTAAAATTTTTGTTAAAAATGAGAAATCCTGTTGTTGCTTGTTTTAATACTTTGTCTAACTTTATATCAGATATTTGTAAGGCTGTAGTAAATTGTGTGGACGGTTCGTGTAGAGCTATAACATGTCAGTAAATGATTGAAATTATTTTGATAAAATACCAAAAATTTATTCTTTAAGCAATTTTTTTGTTTTTTAAAATAATAGACAGTATAATAGAAAAATAAAAAAATGAATATTTCTGTGAAATTAAAATTAGATATATATATATATAATATTTTTCAAGTTAAATCCGGAAAGTTTCTTATTTCAATTTTTTAGCATATTTTATGTAGTTATTAGCTATTTTCTTTTAATTTTTTCATATCAACTATTATTTTATTTTGTAGTTTTATTTTTTGCGTATATTTTTTTTTTTTTTTTTTTCTCTAAATAATTTAACAATATTAATGATCTAAAAATTATATTAAAAAACACTTTTTATTTGTTTTGATATTGAATATAGTATATTTAGAAATAGTACTTTATTAATTTTTTAATTTCCAGTTAAAAATTAAAATAAAAAATTTATTTAAGANTTAACTAAAACGTTTCCTATATATTTTGTTTTAAATTTATATAAGAAAATTATATGTTATAATAAAATTTTCATGTTAGTAGATTTAAAAAATCCCAATCATAAAATTATTAAATCAAAATATAAAGATTTATTTATTAAAGAACATTCCTGTCATCATATAAAAACAAGATACATTTCACGTCCTAGTTGTATGTATGCGATATGTGAAAAAGAAAATGAAGATTATGTGTTGTGTTCTGATGCGAATTATAGTGGAAAATTAATATTTTTGTATAGTGCTAATCAAAAATATAAAAAATTTATGTATCTTCCAGAAAGATGCTTAACAAGAGATTCTAATTTGGAGTGTGTTTCATATTTTTGCGAAACCTATGCTAAAGATAAATTTTTTCCATGTGAACATAAAGAAATTAGTGTTATAAAAGATATCATGCCATATACAAGGAGGTCAGAAGTTATGCCAGTAAAGCAGCAGATTGTTCATCATGAAGATAATTTGAGTGCATCTGCACTCTTTGCAATGACTCTTATGCCTTTTTTAATTCTTTTCTTTTTTTTTTGGTGCTATATATATAAGAATTTTAAAAAGAGGAGGAGAAGTAAGTTATTTATAAAATATTTGAAAAAAGAATTATTGGAATCAAATCCAGAGAGAGGAAATTTTGAAGGAAAAAATGGCTGCACACAAAGGTTAGAAAAAGTACTGCTGTGAGAAAACAGCACAGATGCATGTAACAGTGCAGTTTCAAAGCAATTGATTATCTTTCAGCCGTTAAACAATACAAAGGCAATTTCATCTAAGGAGTTGTCTTTTCTTGAATCAGTTTTCAATTTGGGATAGTCATGGCTTTCTTTTATAATCAAAGCATGACACCTTTCTTCAAGAAAAATGCAAGCACTAATCTGAGCAGAATATGGCAATCATGGTATATCAGCAAGTGATAAATCCTAGATCACAAGTTTTTTAATCTTTGACAATTTTTCCACTTTTTAAAATGAAATATAAAAGCTTGCCATAGAAAGGAATCCAATTCTATTCTTGAAAACTGTCTGTCATTGCATATGTGCAGGAGGAGTGCAGCTGTGAGGCAGTGCAGCGTTTTTTAGCTAATAGCAGCTGCACTGTAGTAGCTGTTAGAGAGGAAATAATAAAGCCTGGTTTCCTTCCCCTTGTCACATCTTGCCCATGAAGGGAGGAAAGAGTTACCAGTTTCACAAATCCACCCAGTCAGATTAAGGTGAAATGACATTCAAGATCCATACTTAAGAGGAAAAAAAAAATATATCATTAATAGGAGAATCTACAATAAAGTTATCCTACAGACATTGGCCCTCCCACAGTTATATCTTCCTAAGCTGTGTGGTTTTATAGGAAATTCAACTAAGCCTTGCATTTTTAAAAAAAAAAAAAAAAAAAAAAAAAAAAAACTTTTAATTGGTTCATATCTGTTAAAAGTAACTAAGATTAATTTTTGTGTAAAATAATAAAAAAAAAGTAAGTATAAAGTGCATGTTTATACTAAAAACATTAATTTTTGAAAATATAAATTTTCAATAGTATTGAAGAATGAAGACGAAAAAATAACAATATATTTTCAATGTTCCAAGTTATTGAAATTTTATTAATTTTTAAAAATGATTATATTACGAAAACACTTTTTTATAATACAAATTGTTTGGAGATTTTAAAACAAAAAAAAAAAAAAAAAAAAAAAAAAAATTTATTTAAGAATTTATTATCACTATATTATTAATGTAACAATAATGCTTTCCTATCGTATAATGGTGTAATTCTTTGAAGTTAATGGAAAAAAAAAAAAAAAAAAAAAAAGCGAATTAAAATATACATATTTTTGTAAAATTTAGATAATATATTAAGTTCATATAAAAGAATTTTTAATTAATAATATAAATGATCACCATTTTACTTAACATTCAAATTCATTAAAAAATAAACAAATATTTTAATAAAAAATTATCATTTATAACATAAATGTTATATTAACTAAATGTTTTAAAAATGAAATATTATAAAAATATAAATCAAATAAATATATTCGTATAAATATTTAATTTTTCTATTTATAAATACTTTTAAAAATTTATGTCTTATAAGGCTAAAAACAAAATAATGTAAGTGCCTTTTAAAAAATATATATATTAAATTGACTTAATTCATTGATAATAATAATGTATTTACATATATACCATATTCAAATTTTTAATTTTAATTTTCATAATAATAACAAATAGAAGATAGGAATAATATAAAGACATTTAAGAAGCGGATGAAATTATAAAATTACATACATATCTTATATGTATATATAATATTACATATTTTATTTTCATATACAGGATAAAAATAAATAATTTTAATGTTATTTAAAAATTTTATTTTGTATTAATATATATAAGGAAAAAAAAAGAGAAAATGAAAACTCAAATGAAAAATTAGTTCAAAGACAAAAAATGAACAAATTACATAATAAGAAGATATATATATATATATATATATATATATATATATATATATATATATATATATATATATATATATATATATATATATATATATATTTTTAACTTTTGATAACTTATTTATATATTAATCACTAATAGTTAAAAAATTGTCATATATTTGTATATTACGTTCTTCTAATTTAAAATTTTCTGATTTTTTTGAATATTTAATCAAATGAATTTTCCTTATTTTTTTAGGAACTATTTTATGTTTTTTTATATCATCTGAATTTTTTGAAGAAAAAAAATAATCTATGTATTTATAATTATTTTTATGTTCTCTTTGAAGTTTTACAACACCTTCACTTTTTTTTTCTTTTTTATTTAATTCCTTTGTGTATGTTCCTTCATAATTATTATATAGATTTATTTTTTCATTGTTGGATTTTTTTGTGAGAACAAACTTTAAAAATTGCTTTTTATTTGATTGAATATTTTCATTTATAATATTTGTTTTTTCTAAAAATTTATTCGATTTAGTATTTTTTATATCATTTTTTTTATTAACTGTTATACTTAAATTATTAAAATTGGTTACATTTATATGTGGATATTTTTTTATAAAGCAAGATTCCTCTTTTGTATGTTTAAATATCATATAATTTTTTTCATTATTATTTTTATAATGGTTCTTATTTTTTTTATAATTGTTAAATAAATATTGATCAAATGAATGATTTAAATTTGTAATGTATTTACCCCTTTCTTCATCAAAATTGCACATATTTTGTCCTTTTAATTTTTTCTGAATTGTTTCTTCTTCTTTTTTTTTAATATTTTTAGAGGAGTTAATAGTATTAATATTGGATTCATTATACATGATTTCACGAACTTTATCAAAAATATTATTACTTTTATTTGAATTATCTTCTATTGATGAAATTTTACCTTTGATGGGATGTATATCAGAATTATTTGGTATTTTATGAAGATTGTTGTTCTTTATTTTGATCATATTTCTATATTTTTTTAATTTATTATATTTTTCATTTCTTTCTTGTACTAAATCATTAATGAAACTAGATTTATAAGCTTTCATATTTAATATTTTTATTATATTATTATTTTTTTCTTCTTTTTTTTTTTTCTTTTTTTTTTCACTAAAGTAACCGTCATTAGATAAATATGTATTATTTTTATTTTCATTTTTTATAATGTGATAATCAAATGAATTATTTTCCATTAACTTATTGCCATTTCCTGTTGATTTTTTTTTAATATTTTGAATAATTAACTCTTCATAACCTCGCTTTTTTATTAGATTATCACTTGTACTAGAATTAGATATTTTTATATTTTTAATAATATTTTCACTGTTTAAAGTTTCAAATTTTTCTTTGTTTTCTACATTATTTAAAGAAATACAATTATTACTATAAGTATAATTATTAAAAAAAATTTGTTTATTATCATTTATTTTTTTATAATTAATTTTATTATTGTAATTGATTATATATTCTGAAAAATTGTTAATTTTATCATAATTTATTTTTTCAACATTTTGATTTAATTTATTATTTAGAACATTCTTTTCTTTACCTGCTATATAAATTATATGAATTTTATATAAAATTTTCTTTAATAATAAAAATTTAAAGTTTATTTTATTTTTGAAAATATGTTTTTTTCTTTTTAGAACATTTAAATTATTCTTAATAAGAAAAGTTTCACATAGGTTTTTATTTTTCTTCTTTTTTATTGTTTTTATTTTCTTAATTTTTTTTTTATTTTTTTTTTTAATTGAATTATAAAATTGGTTTAAGTCTATTTTGGTTATGTTACATATATTATTGAAATTAAAATAAAATTTTGTTTTATTAAATTTTAATAATTTAATGAAAAACATCCCCCTAATTTGAAATAGGTATTTTTTTATGAAATAGAACTTATTTTTAATATTATTAATTTTAAATATAAAGTATAATATCAAAACATTTTTTTCCTTAAGATATTTCTTTTTTCTGATTTTTTTAAATGGATGTAATACATTTATATGAGATTTTAAATTGTTCTTTCTTATTTTGTTAGACTTTGTTTTTTTTCTTTTTCTTAATGTTTTGTATATTTTAATATTTCTATTCAGATAAAAATTATATATACTTTTGAAGGTTTTTGATTTGGAATTATTTAGAAGCATATAATTATAATTAAATTTTTTTGTATTATGAATAATTTTATCTATTTTGTTATTTTTATTTTTACAATTTTTTATATGAAGAATAAAATTTTGCTTTTTATAATTATAAATATGATTTTTTAAGCTGTTATCTATAGTTTCATTATCGTAATTTTTATAATTTTTTGTATTTATAACTTTATTGTTATTTACAAAATCATAATTATTATTAGTTATATTAAAATTTATATTTTTCACACTAGTTCTTTTATTTTGACAAAAATTTGAAATAACATTTTTGTTACTAAAGACATCTATAATTTTTGTATATTCATTATTTTTAAAATAGTCTTTATTATTTATATTTAAATTCGTTTTATCACCCATAGTTACGTTTTTAGATAAATTACTTTTATTACAATAAAAAGAATTCTTCTTATTATTTCTTTTATTAATATGTAAACAAAAATAACTATTATTTTTATTTTTTGAATTAATATTTAAATAACGCATTTTGTTAACTTTACTACTATTATCATAATTATTATTATTTAAATTATAATTATAATTTATTTTGTTAATACTATTATAATTATTATTATTTAAATTATTAATACTATTATTTTTATTATTTAAATTATTATAATTATTATTATTATTATTATTATTATTATTATTATTATTATTATTATTATTATTATTATTATTATTATTATTAATATTTATATTATTATTAACGTTACTATTAATAAAATAATTTTTTCTGTTACTCTTTTCCATACATATATAATTATCATAACTGTTTGAATATTTTTCTTTAACAATATTTAGAGATAAGGTTTTTTTAAGAATTTTTTTTTGTAAATAACACTTTGCACAATTATTTAATCTTTTAAACAAATTTACTAAACATTTAAAATCTGGTCTTAATGATAAATTTTTCTGAATACATTTAAGTGAAATAATGATTAAAGAAATAACAAAAGAAGTAGGATAATTAGCTCTTCTATCTATTAATTTTAGAATATTATAAAAATTATAATGTGATTGTAAAATTGTAAATTCTTTTGTTTTATTATTATTACGTATTTCTAGAAATTTTCCAATTAATAACTCTAATAAAACAATACCAAATGAATATACATCTGTCTTTTCATTAACAAGGGATGTCAATATATAGGTAGGGTCTGCGTAACCTATTGTTCCAGAAGTCTGTTTAACTTTTAAACTTTTAAATTTTTTTTTTGATAATAATGCTAAACCAAAATCAGAAATTTTAGCTGATTTATTTCTATCTAACATAATATTTTCTGTTTTAATATCTCGATGTATGACTGATGGATTTGAACTATGAAGATGATTTAAGGCAGATAAAATTTCTAAACATATAGATATTCTTTCAAACCATTTTAATGAATTATCTTTATTTATAGCTGTTTTTAAATTTTCTTTTAATAACTCATAAATAAGAATGTTTATATTTTTATATTTAGAATATCCTAATAAGATAATTATATTTGGATGTCTTAATTTCGACAATATTTTTACTTCGTTTAAAAAACCATTACTTATTTTTGGCTTTAAAACTTTTACGGCTACATTAGTACTTTCGTTTAATATTCCTTTATATACATAACTAAAGCTACCTTTTCCTATAAGATTATTTTCACAAAACCCATTAGTTGCATTATAAATATCTGTATATGAGTATTCTAAAGAAATTTTATTTAAATCAATATCATCTAGTGATTCTTCAAATATAATTTTATCTTTCTTCAAACTTGAATCATTTAGTTTTTTTTTATCAATGGAATTTTTTTTTAAATTGTTTGATTTCATAAATAAAGAGTTTCGTTTACAATTTTCATGTTTTCCCTCTTTTTTTATTATTTCAATAATCTTATAATCTTTTGAAGAATTTTTTAATTTTAAATAATCTACATTTTTTATTTTTTTAATTTCTCTATCTATTTTTTTTTTTAAAACATTTTTTTCTTCTTTTTTCTTGTTTGGATTTTCTTCAATTTTTAAGCATTTTTCTTCGTTAAACGATCTCTTCTCATCTATACATTTATCTTTGTTATTATAATTATAACATTTATAAGTATTATTTACCTCATTAAAAATATCGATTGCATCATATTCGTTTTTTTGTTTTTGTTCTTCTTGTTCTTCATTTCTATTTTTTTTAATTTTATTTTTTCTTTTAGAAGTCATGATTCTGTTCAATACACATTTTTTTTTCAATTTTTTTTCATTATTCAAATCTTCATAATATATTTTTTTTTCTACTTTAATAGTATTCTCTTTTGAAAATTTATTAAAATTTTGCTTAATTTCCTTTTTTTTTAAGATACAATATTTTCCCTTTTTGCTAATATTATCTAATTTTTTTTTACATATATTATTGAAATCTTTTTCTTTTGTAAATAAGTTTTTTTTATGTAATTCTTCTTGTTTTACTTTTTTATATGAAGTATCAAAAATTCTGTAGTTAATTTTTTTATCAAATTTATAATATGGAAAATTAAAATTAAAAATATAATTTTTCCTGATAATTTTATACGTTTTTTTTTTTACTTTTTTAAAATTATTTTTTTTATTAAAATATTTATGTTTTTCTTTTTCACACTTTAGTTTTTTTTTATCATCTATATTGCGTTCGTTTTCATATTCATCATCTTCATGATTACCATTATCATCATCATTGTCATTTGCATCCCTCCAATTATTATTATTTGCATTATTATATTCATTTTGTGGATTTTTTTTTTGTTTATCTTTATGCCCATTATAGTGTTCATTTTTTTCTTCTTTTCTTTTATGTTTTTGTTCTTTCTTATTTTTATTTTTTGATTGATTGCTTTTTTTTTTATCTTCATTTAATTGGTTATTTTTATTCTTATTATTACAATTACAGTAAATAATTTTTTGTAAATATTCTTTCTTTTGCAAAATTTTTATATAATATAAAAATGTTTTCTTTTTTAAAAATAATTCTTTTTCTTTTATAAAATTTTTGTAAATTGTATTACACTTAATATTGTATTCTTTATTATTTAAAATTATTGCGTTAAATTTTTTTTCATTTAGATTGTAATGAAAATAGTTATGTCGTACTTTATCTTTTTTAATTTTTAAAAAATTTTGGTTACTCCTTTTAATATAAAAATTTATTTTTTTTATTTTTCTTTTTAACACATAGTATATATTTCTCTTTTGTAGTTTAGAGTTGTTTAATACCTTTTCAGTGAATCTTTTATATAGTTTTTTATATCTAGAACAATTCTTAAAATTATAGTAAATTTTGTAAAGAGTATAAAAAAAATGACGAACTTTTTTTCTAAAATTATAAATAATATTTTCAATATAATTAACCCTATCATTATTATTAATCTTATTTTTGTAGTCATTATTATAAGAAATAATTTTTATTAGAGATTTCATATATTTAAATAGTATTTTTATTTTTATTAATTCTTTTAGTGAAGTACTATTTCTTAAAATAATTCTTTTTTTTTTTTTTTTAAGATGTATAAAAAACATACCATATTTTACGAAAACAGAACATATGTATAACTTTAGAAACAAAAAAATATTTTTATTTTGAAATATTTTCATACTTTTTTTAATAGAATAAATGTCATTAAAGTTTTTTATTTTTTGATTATAATGATTATTTTCCTTTATTTTTTTTATATTCTTACTTTCTTTTAAGTTACATAATTGTAAAAAAAAAATATTTAAACAAATAAAATTATAACATTTTTCATGAATCTTTTTAATAGATTTGCATACATTTTCTATATTATTTTTTAAGGGAAAAATTTCTTTGAATCTTTTAATTTTTTTCTTTTTACTTAATGAAATTTTTTTATAGTTTTTGTGATATATATGTTCATCTATATTTCTATTTACTTTATGAAAATTGCACTTGATAAAATTTTTAAATTTTCTTGATTTAATTTTAATCATTTTTTCTGAAAAATGTTCCTTTATTTTATCATATTGACTTTTTGAGAAAATTATTTTTATATTATAATTAAAATCGTAATGAGAAATTGTTTTATATATTTTAAATTCTTTATAGGCATTTCTTACATTTAGTTCATTTCTATTATTATATGAAATTTCACCTTTATCTTTAAGCGTTTTAAAATTCTGATTCTCATCATTCAAATTAAAACACTTTTTAATATTTCTATTTAAAATATTATTACCATATGAAATGCTACATTTTGTTGAGATACTTATTTTACTTAATTCATTACAATTAATAGGAAAATTATTAGACATATGAAGATTAGTGCTTTTCATAATCTTTTTTTTTTTTTTTTTTTTAAACTACTGTATTACATAAATTTACACTTTTTGAAATATTATTTTTTTTTCTTATATGTTCATAATTATGTATTTTCCTTTCTTCTTTTTTTTTGATTTTAATTTATAAAATTAGGAAATATTATTGAAGTGTATATTTTTTTTTATTCTATTTTTAAAGAAATATACAACAATAAATTTATATCTTATTAATTTTTTCTTTTACATATAATAACATTTTTTTTTTATTTTTGCTAATTATTTATTTTTTTTTTTTTTATATATTTCCTTTTTCACTAAAGTATTTGATAGATTTTTTTTTTGTTTTGAATAAATGTAAAATTTCATATATTAATAATTTGCTTTATAAAAGGTGAGGTATTCATTTTATAGTTTACACGTTTTTTTTTCTATCACATATTGTTGTAGTTAGGAATAATTTACTAACATAAAAATATTAATTAATATTAACAGCGTTTTTATATAAAAATTTATTTCTTAAAATATTCCTCTCTTAGATATTACACCATTTTTTTTTTTTTTATAAAACATACTTATGATATATAGATAGGGAATTATATTTATATATATATATGAAAATAATTATATTGTTAACTATAGAATTACATAGATTAATATACATATTATTATTTGTATAAATATTATCATAAATTAAAATTCCTTTTTATTTTTTTTTTTTTATTGTTATAAAAATAATTTTTTATTAATTTTATTTTATTTTTTTTTTTTTTTGATGATTTAAAAGTGTAATATAAATACTTTTCTTTTTTTTTTTTTTTCTCTTTTAATTGAACAATATTGTATTTTTTGTCCATATCATTTCGTGTATTCATATAATGAAAATTTTCAAATCCTACATTACTTGATGATATAATTTTTACATAAAAAAATTAAATTTTTTTTTTTTTATATGAAGAAATATTTATTATTTACTTTAGATCATTTCACTCTTATCGTTATTAAAAAAAAAATTATACTTTTTTTTTTAATCTCTATAATCTATTATCTGTTTTTTTTTCCTAATTTTTTTAATTGTTCTTTTTCTTAATTTTTTTTTTTATTACTTTTATGTTTTCATTGTAGTTAGCTTTTCTCAAAATATTTATGTTTTCCTTTAAGTAAATTAATTTAATAATTTCCAATTTTTCCTCATATTTTACTTCCTTTTTTATTTTTTTTTTTTGTGAATTTTTTATTTTCTTTATATATATATATTTTCATTTTTTATGCCTTTTTTCTTTTTATTTTTTTTTTGTCCATATTATTTGATTTGAGAAAAATATTAAAATTTCTTATTTACAATTTTATAAATTTTTCTTCTATCTTTTAAGATTCATTTTATAATATTAAAAATCTGTTAGAATTAATAATTTTTAAGTAACTATTATATGTTTGAATAAAATAATTTTATTATTTTAAAAATTATTTATTTCTTTATTAAAGAATTTATAATTATAAAAATACTTTATGTTTGAAAAGTTACCTTTCATTATTCTTGAATATATTAGATAATATAAATTGAAAAAAGGAAAAAAAAAAAAAAAAAATATGGTAAAATGTTTTGTTACTTTAATGAGAATATAATTTTTTTACGACATTTAAATAAAATTGTTATTCTTTTATTATAATTATTTATTTTTTTAATATGTACTTTTATTTAAACTATATAATATTAAATATAAATAAATAATTCAAAGTAATAATATATATATATGAGTGTAATCATTTAAATATGGTTTGGTTGAAAAAATATTCAATTTTTTTTTTTTTTTTCTTTAATAATAATGTCATTATTAATATGTTTTATTTAAAATTTTGATTTTAACATAAATGAATGATGTAGAATTTACTCTTTTTTATTTGAAGTCTTAATTTATAATATAAAATAAAATTATATTCTTTTTTAAATTATTAGTATTTAATAAAATTTTATAGTTAATTTAAAATATGAAATTATATCCAAAATGTAACTTTATTAAAATTATTTTAACCTTATAATTGTTTAGTTTATACTTTTAAGTTTTCAACATAAAATTATAAAATCTGATATAAATTTAATTATATATATATATATATATATATTTTATTTATATGTTATTTTTAATCTTTATTTAAAGTAAGAAATGTATATGAAGTTTCTTTATATTTTTATTTAATATATTGTATACATATTTACTAAATATAAAGATATATATGAATAAATGAAACAAATAGTTTAAATAGTTAAGAAAATGTATTTTTTTTAAAAAATCATTATATTTTAAGGAAATATATAAAAATATATCATATTTATTTATATACAACGTTTCAAAATTTTCCAATATTATGTTGTATTACTTTTTAATAATAAAATTAAAATATATAAATTTATTTTTGAAAACGTAAAATATATAACTTTTTTAGAGAAAAATATATAAAAATCTCATTTTTAAAAGAAGATAATTAAAAAATAATAGGAAAAATATTTAATTATATAATTGTCTAAATATGTGAAAATTTCCTTATTTCATATTTAAAAAAAAAAAAAAAAAAAATTTTAAGACTATTTTTGAAGATTTTATTTTCAAAACATTATTGATAGAACATACTTACATTTGAAAAAGTCTAATATATAATTAAAAGTTAATGTATTGTTTTTATTAATTTTTTTTATTAATTTTTTTTACTGTTATTGAATAGATTTATTCATGAATAAAAAAAATAAAAAGGAATTTAGAATACATTAAAAAAAAAAGAAAATTATATGATTTATGGTAAAAAGTTTATATAATTAAAATGTTAATATTATGAATATATTTAAACTAAATAAAATTTGAAATATATAAATCTTGTGGACATTTATATATTTTATTTTACCTTAGTTTATTTTATTTTTTTTTTTTTTTTACTTAAAATGTAGATTAAAAATTCTTATAATATAATTTTGATTACTTAAAAGATAGGAAATTTAAAGAAAATTCTACTTATATAAGATTTTATATACTTACACTTTAAGGTTGAATTTTTTAGTTATTTAAATTATAACACATAAATATAATTAAATGGGTATTTCATTTATATAGCTCATTTAATTATCTTTTTATATTTAATGGTATTATTAAGAAAAAAAAATGAATATATATATATAAATCAAATGAATTTTTTAGTTGAGATCATTTTATTTTTCTATTTATTATTTCTCATTTTAATTTATTTCTCTTTTAAAATTAAATATAATAATATGATTTAATTGTATTTCTATTTTTTTATATACTTATTTTTTTTCTTTTTACAATATTATTTATTTCAATTACATTAATATGATGTGTTCTTTAATTTATGTAGAAAAAAAAATTTAATATTATGTGTGTTGTAATTATTTTAAAAAAAATAAATATTTTTTTTTAATACTTGAAAAAAAATTAAAAGAAAAGACTAAAGTTACTAGTTGTGAATTCTTTTGGATTCTTTTTTTTACTTATTAGTCAGGCAGAAACAAAATATATACTAAATTACTCTTTATATTTTTTCTTAACTAATTTCAAAGAAATTTGTAATTAATTTTTATTATTTTAATTATTCAAACGTTTATTCAAAAATATATTTTTTTTAAAAAAAAAATTTTAAGTAAAATATATGTTTTATTTAAGCAACAAATTTAGAAATATAAAAATTTTAACATAAAGTATAAAACATCTATTTTATATATATAAATGAAAGGACCAATAAAAATAAACTTGTAATAAATTACTAGATAAAAATATATCTTAAAAAATTTTGAAATATGAAATTATATCTATAGTGATTCATCTTAATTTCTTTATTTTATGTTATTTATTTTTTTTTTTTTTTGTATAGAAAAGATATATTAATTTGAGATAATGAATTAGAGAAATGAAAAAGGAAAAGAAAATCTACAATATTATAAAAATGAAATAAGTAGTTTAATAAAGTCATTTTTATATTAACTCACCTTATTTTTTTTTTTTTTTTATATTTTAAAAGTGCATTATAAATTTTTTTTTTTTTTTTTTTTGTTCTTTTTGCACCGGAAAAATTATAACTATTCTTTCTCGTAATTATCCTTTAAATGTTATATATATATTAGTAATTTTAAAATTAAAGACATTTGTGTTATATTTTTTTTCTTTGTGTAATAAATTTTAAAGGGGCTTTTGAAGAAATTGAAATTCTATGTTTTAATTTCTCAATTTAAAAAAAAAAAAAAAAAAAAAACTACACTGATGCTATATAGGAACTTTAATTAAAGAACAATTTTTTAATGTGTGTAAGGAAAAAAGTTACTTTTATTTCAAAAAAGATATACTTAATAATGAGGATCTTATAATCTGTAGAATTTATGATTTAACGGTTTATGACTCTCTTTTGAATTAGATTCGTTAAAATATTTGTTCTCAATTTCAGAGTTATTTAAATTTTTAAATATACATTTGAATTTATTAAACGGGTTTTTGTTACATTTTTCTTGAAACGTTGTAAGATTATTTCATTTCCACAAAAAACAAAATTAATGAGAAATAAATCAAAAATGAAGGAAAAAAAAATTTAATTAGTGAAATTTTAAAAATAAAATGAATCATAAAAATAAATGAAAAATTAAATTAAAAAAAAAAAAAAATATAATTTTATTATTTTCTTCAAATATTTTAAACTTAAACAAGTTTTAACTGTATTGATTCTATGAAAAACTTATTTGAGAAAAATTGTTTAAAAAACTTTAATATACATTAAGTAAGAATATATGATTAAAATATTAAAATTTAACAATTAGCTAAGAAATTGTGTTAAATTCTATTATTCTTTCTTTAATAATTTTATACTATTTTTAATCATATTTTATATATTATATAACAATAATAAAATCTTTCTTTTTATCTCAATATTATCTACAAAGATGTTTTCACTTAAATATTTTTTTTATAATTTGGCATGGATAGCTTTATATGTATGTATAAATATATATGCTTAAGTTTTTTATATATATATTAATTTTTCTATTTATTGGTTTTTTTTTTTTTTTTTTTTTTTTCTATATATATATATAAATATCTTAAAAATTTATTACTATTATTTTATATAAAAATAATAATTTTTTTAAAGCATAATTTTATATATTTCTTTATATTAATCTAAGACAATATATTTATTAATTATTTTTACAGCACAACAATATCAAGGACAATTCATCTTTAATCTATCCTATTAAGTACTTAAAATATTACGTGTTTTTTTAATAAAAAATAAATTATATATATATATATATATATATATATATATATATAATATTAATGTTTAACATAAATATATATTTAATACATAAAATAATGAAAAAAAAATTTTATTACACCTTATAAAAATATATATATTCTTTATTATATATATATATATATATATAATTTTTTTTTTTCTCTCATAAATTTAGATCTTACAATTCAGTAAATCAACGTATTTTAAGGTAAAAGTTATTTTAATTATTAGGAAATTTTATAAAATAAATATTAATAAATTTATTATTTTATTGCTTTTTTATTTATTAATTTTTATATTTAAGATTAGATACACCTAAACCATGGGGAAATTCTCAGACTTACGAAATTTCTAGAGTTAATGAAGACGGTAATATAGTTACAACAGTTTATAATAGAGAAGGACAGGAATT
Source organism: Plasmodium gallinaceum (assembly GCF_900005855.1). Taxonomy (NCBI): domain Eukaryota; phylum Apicomplexa; class Aconoidasida; order Haemosporida; family Plasmodiidae; genus Plasmodium; species Plasmodium gallinaceum. Next base: position 190,864 of record NW_021628229.1, on the reverse strand, counting down.
ATATTTCTATATAACAAAAAAAAGAGATAATGGAAATAGAGGAAGAAACTCAAGAGTAAGAAGAGGAAACCGTAATTAGATTTTAATATTATTTCAAACATCAACTTTTTTTTTTTTTTTTATAATATATTTTTAAATAACTTTCAAAGTGTTATAATTTTGTATATTTTTTTTTTTTTTTTTTTGTGTTAATTCAACATTATGTTGAATATATTATAATATTTTTTTTTTTATAAATATACATATGTATATGAGTTTTAAATAAAAGAAATTTTTTTCTAGAATATTATCTACTAGTTTTATGTAGTTGATAATTTTATATATGAAATTTTTAATTATTTTTTTTTTTTTTTTTTATTTAATCAGTTTAAAATTATTATTATTAATAGTATTAGAAATATCATTGACATTATTAATATCTTTATTATATCAATTGTTATTAGTGTAGAACCATTCTTAACATTATTAATATACTCATTATTATTTTCCTTATAATGTATTTTTATAAAACTTCAATGTAATTTTTTTTATAAAAAAAAAAAAAAAAAGCAAAAGAAAAAATGTCATAAATATTCTAAGGAATTACAATGATTATATAATATAGTGAAGGACAGGAATGAAATAAAAAGAGAAAACATTATAAATATACATTTTTTATGTATAATGAAAATTAAATGTAGATTTTATTTTTTTAGACAGGCACATATAAATATATTTTGACAATTTTGATAAATATGAGCCAAAAAGAAAAACAAGAAACGAAAAAATTATTTCTAAAATTAGTATATTTAATTATAATAAGAAGAAAAATGAGAAATTATAAAGAAAATCAAAATTATTTTTATATTTAATTATAGTTCTATATAATAATATTTTTTCATTCTTTTTATTTACTTATTAACTTTTGGTAAACTATGGTATTTAATGATATTTATATTCAAAGACTATATATTTATTTTATTTCTATTTCTATTTCTATTTGTTATTTAATTATATGATATTTATCAAAATTATATTTATTTAATATACTTCATTAAATAGAATATTTCAATAAAAATTTTTTGTATTTATAAACTTGGTAAATTTTTTATTTTCTTCTGTTAGAAATGAATTATTTCATGAATTATATTATCAATTTAATATATTTTTAAAAAATACAAAAAATTTTAATAATTCTTAAATTCTATTTTTTTAATTTAACGACAAATTTTCCATTAGTATATGTTTTTATTTTTGTTATATGGAATTTTCAATTTTAACTAAAATATGATAAATTACCATTTTGTATTCAGTTTTTTTTTTTTTTTTTTTTTTTTTTTTTTTTTTTATTCATTAAAAAATATTGGAAACTATGTTCAATTTAGCTGTTATAGATAAATTAATTTTTGAAGTAGTATTTTTATTTTAAAAAATATTTTTAGAATATATGATTAAAATAAAATTTAGTAGTATTGAATAATATGATAATTATAAGTCAACATATTTTTACGACATTATATTACAACATTGTATGAATTATCGGATTATAGAATAGTCTATAAAAATATAATTAGAATGTGAGAAATGCTAATTTTATAAAAATTACGAATTTAATTTATGTTTAATAATAAGAAAAAAATTACGATGCATATATATATACATATATATTATGTAATATTTAATGCATATTCTCTCATGTAATGAACAATATTTTTAAGGGAGTATTAATATTGTAAATGTAAGTACATTTATTTTTATGAATATTTTTATGTTTTATTTTTTGATTAGACATATAAATAATAGAGAAATAACAAAAATAATTAATATTTTTATATAATAAATAGGTATTTTTCTTTTAATGAATGAAAAAAATAATATATATGAAATTATAAAAATGTGTAAATTATTTTATTTTCTTTGATTAATCTTCATATCTTTTATCTTAAAACTTTTAATAATAGAGAGGTTAATTAAAAAAAGAAATTCAGTTAATATACAAATTATGTTTATTCAAGTGGATTATATTAACTCATTTTAATATTTACACACATACATAATTGGATATTTTTTAAAAGGTATTTTTTATGGGCATTTTATAGATATCAATATATAATGAGGGTTAACAGTTTATTAAATAAAGATATACATTTTGTCTTATATATGCATATATACTAAAACATTCTTAATTTCCTAAATGAGTTCTTTTTTTTATGAGAATATTTGTTAACTTTATTAAAATAGTTTTTTCAAAATAATTTTTTTTGTAATTTTGTAGCATTAAATTTAATTTCAAATAATTTAAAAAAAAAAAATTAGAATTTTTTTTTTGTAACTCAAATGTAGGTTAATGAGATACAAAAAATCATATATAAATACCAATAAAAATATCATAAATTTTAATGTATTTAACATTTGAAAGTTGTATATATATATGTATACAATTAAATGAAATTCACTTTTTGATAATAAATATTAAAGAAAATTAATATAAATATTTATGAAATTTTTAAGATTATTTAAATATGAATATATCCTAATTATGAATAATAATTATTCTATGATTGTTATATATTAAATAATGTAAAATATTTTAACGGTATTTTTAAAAAAAATAAATTAAATTTATAGTTTAATTTGATTTTTTTAATTTTTCTTTGTTTATATAAAAAAAAATAAAATGGGTTGAGAACATTAGTGGGATACTCTTCTGAATATTATATATATATATGTTGTATATATATTTTATTATATATGCTAAATTTTTATGAAGAAAAATAAATCGTGTATTTGATGTAAAGACGCAAAATTTATACAACAGTTATAATTAATGTATAATTGCATATTATTTTAACTCCCACTGTAGAATTTAGGTTTTCAATATTTAATGGAAAATAATTATTTAATTTTATGAAATATAGCAAGGTAAATTTTATTATTATTAGAATAAATGATAAGTGTATGCAAAAAAAACTTAAAATTTTTTTTTATAATATATATGAAATATTTTCGTTGATTTTCATAGGAATCAATCTTTTTTCTATATTTCTAATATATTAAAATAAAATAAAGAAGAGATAATTTTATTACAAAAAAGTTCATACATAAATCATTAATTCTATTTTTATGTATAATATGAATGCTATATCATTTGAAAAAATAAAATGAAATTGTGCTTGATTCATATTTTTTTGTCTTATAAAAATATAAGGCAATTATAATATTTTTACATAACAGCATTAAAATTTTTGAATAATTTTAAATGCATATTACAAAAATTTCCTAGGGATTTATAGGAATTTTTATTATATTTAATCATATTTATGTTTTTTTTAGTTTATAATTATTTAAATTTTAAGAAAGATGAATCATTTAAATTACATCTCATGTAAATATATAGTTTCACAAAAATAGTTTAATAGAAATTGGAAAAATTTTGTTTAAAAATTTTTTTTTGTATATTCTTTGTATTTAATATATACAATTAAAAAACAAGTATTTTAAGTTTATATTTTATATATATTTAAAACAATCCAATTTTTGCTTTAAGAAATGGATACTTATATATATTAATTTATCATTTTTAGTATGTCATACTTTTTTTAAATTATTTTTTTTCTTTTTAAATTATTTTTCTTCTGATGAATTTCGTTTAAGAAGAAGATATATGAAGAAATATAATTATTTATATGGATACATATAAAAAATACAAAAATTAACTTATATATCAATTTATTTTATCAAATGTTTTTTATTGATGCAGCAATTTTTTAATGTAATATTAATATCATAATATAATTTTGCTGTGTGCATGCAGTTATTTTGTATTAAATTTAAAATCTATGTATTTTTATAGTACATAAAAATATTATAAAACATTTTTTGGTATATATAAACATATTAAATAACATAAATCTTAAGAATTATGATATAAATATATTATACTCTATGTATCTAGTAATAATTTTGAATACCTTTCAAAACAACATAACATGAACATGAATTTTTTATGTCAATATTTTTTTATTTCAAAAATAAATATATAACACTGGAGCCAAAAATGACATGCATTATGGGTAGATAAATTAGTATGCTTCATAAGTATTTAGTTTTGATGGAATTGTTTTTACTAAAATTATGAAGTAATAATTTTATTTTTCCAATTTTAATTTTATTTATTTATTTGGTAATGATAAGAAGATTTTTGTTTACTTAAGTAGGAATTATTTTAATTCTTCTACTTTTTATTATTTTAATTATTTTATTATAATAAACCAATATATTAAAATTTATTCTTCATAAGGAGGAATAAGTTTTAGTAATTTTTATTGTTATTTATGTATAATTATTGCATAAATAACATTAAAGGTAAGATATTTCTGTTCAATTAAATACTTGTTGATTGAGAAATAACAAAGAAGCATCACAATTAGTAAAATTAAATCTTCTTAATTTTACATTTAATTGGATGCAATAATTTTTTACATAAAATTATAATGTATATAAAATATAATTTTATGTTAAAAAAAGTAATATAATAAAACATCAATAGTAAATTAACAATAATGTTAATAAAACAATAAATAAATAAATATATTATTATTAATACTTACTATATATATAGAGAAAATAATGCTATTTTAGCATTATTATTTTCCTTTATTTATAGATTAAGTATTAATTTAATAATATATATAGTAACCTGGTTGATCTTGCCAGTAGTCATATGCTTGTCTCAAAGATTAAGCCATGCAAGTGAAAGTATATATATATTTATTATATAGAAACTGCGAACGGCTCATTAAAACAGTTATAATCTACTTGACATTTTTTTTATAAGGATAACTACGGAAAAGCTGTAGCTAATACTTGACCGATTGTTCCTCATCGCCTTTATAGG
>NW_021628229.1:156680-184988 GCF_900005855.1 Plasmodium gallinaceum | reverse complement strand
ACTCTATTTCTTTTTTTGTATAAGAATGTATTTACTTGATTGTAAAGCTTCTTAGAGGGACATTGTGTGTCTAACACAAGGAAGTTTAAGGCAACAACAGGTCTGTGATGTCCTTAGATGAACTAGGCTGCACGCGTGCTACACTGATATATATAACGAGTTATTAAAAATATACGAATGTATATATATTTTATATATATACATTTTGTATAATTTTCCTCCACTGAAAAGTGTAGGTAATCTTTATCAATATATATCGTGATGGGGATAGATTATTGCAATTATTAATCTTGAACGAGGAATGCCTAGTAAGCATGATTCATCAGATTGTGCTGACTACGTCCCTGCCCTTTGTACACACCGCCCGTCGCTCCTACCGATTGAAAGATATGATGAATTGTTTGGACAAGAAGAAATAAAATTTATATTTTGTTTTTTTTTGGAAAAACCGTAAATCCTATCTTTTAAAGGAAGGAGAAGTCGTAACAAGGTTTCCGTAGGTGAACCTGCGGAAGGATCATTATTATGAAATGAAAAAATGCGTTAAAATATTACCTAATCAATACCCATATTAATTTGTATATAGGTATTTATGAAAATTATGGTAATATTTTCTATAGAAAGAGAATTATAATAATTCTAATTACTTAATATAATATTAACATATGTATATATAAATATATATATATATAATTATTATTGTATGTTCGTAATAAGGAGTTATTATAATTCTTTTTCGAACAATTATAATATTCAATGTTTTACATTTTATTTTTTTAATAATATTATATTATATAAACTATTTGAAATTGTATATTAGATATAATATGTATTTACATATTATATAATACAATTTTAAAAGTTATGTTATAGCACAATCTTAACGATGGATGTCTTGGTTCCTACAGCGATGAAGGCCGCAGCAAAATGCGATAAGCAATGAAAATTGCAGTGACTGTGAATCATCAGAATGCTGAATGTAAACTACACCAATTCCCCTTAAAGGAATATGGTACTCCTACATTAATTGTATATATACTTCTATTCCTTATAAAATTGCCTAATAAATAATAGGCAAGAGGAAAAGTTAAAAATGTAATGAAAAGGTAAGTAATTTGCTTATTACTTTTATTATTACATAAAAACAACCTTAGCGGAGAAATTACATAATGAAGTAGTTGAGATGCTTAGGTTATATAAACTTTCCTTGAAAAAACTTTTAAAAATTATTATGCATTATTTATATAGGTAAAAGTACTATTGTTCTTTTATTTATATAGAATGCTTAATAAGATGTATTTATAAGGAAAAAATACTTTTTTATTTATATATTTACGATGTTATCTGAATAAGTTAATTTCGTAAGTATTTAAATTATAAAAGAAAGTATTAACATAAGAAGTATAGAAATGGATGTTAGGAGGGCAAATCCGCTGAATTTAAGCATATAATTAAGCGGAAGAAAAGAAAATAACTATGATTCCTTTAGTAACGGCGAGTGAACAAGGAAAAGCTCAAAAGGAAAATCCTTTTAACTATGCAAATAGTATAAAAAAGGAATTGTCAAGTCTAGAAATATTCAAATCTTATAGTAAAATAATATAAGGGAAGTGAGCAGGAAAGCTCCCCTATAGAGGGTGAAAGGCCCGTACTTTATATTATTTTATGTATTTTTGAATATTTCCGAAAGAGTCGTGTTCTTTGAGATTGGAGCACAAAGATGTGTGATACATTTCACATAAAGCTAAATATGTGTAGGAGACCGATAGCAAACAAGTACCGTGAGGGAAAGATGAAATAGTACTCAGGAATGAGCAATTAAATAGTACCTGAAATCGTTAAGATGGAACGGATTAAGAAAGAAAAAAAGTAAAAAAGGAAAGGAAAATTATTTAATTTTTTTTTGCTTTTTTATTAAAAGAAACATCAGTGAACTGGAATAATTAAGATAAAACATATAACGAAAGAATAAGAAATGTATATTTTTTATTTTTTCTATTATCCTTAGCTAATGAGGGAAAACTGGTTTTATAACAAAAAACATAATAATTATTCTATTTACTGAGGAAGATAAAAAAAGATAAAATTTATTTTATCTTTTTAAGTTGTTTCTAAAAAATACTTTCTTAACCCACTCGTCTTGAAACACGGACCAAGGAGTCTAACAAATGTGCAAGTGTACATGTATTACNAACCATTATAAAAGTACATATATATGGAGACATAGCCAGGTGGGGAGTTTGACTGGGGCGGTACATCTGTTAAACAATAACGCAGATGTCCAAAGACAAGCTCAATGAGAACAGAAATCTCGTGTAGACTAAAAGGGGAAAAGCTTGTTTGATTTCTACTTTCAGAATGAGTAGAAAACGTGAAAGCGTGGCCTATCGATCCTTTATATTTGCAAAATTACGGAATTTACTTCTTACTGTGCATATAGAGGTGTCTGAAAAGTTACCACAGGGATAACTGGCTTGTGGCTGCCAAGCGCTCATAGCGACGTAGCTTTTTGATCCTTCGATGTCGGCTCTTCCTATCATTGGGACGCAGAAGTCTCAAAGTGTCGGATTGTTCACCCGCTAATAGGGAACGTGAGCTGGGTTTAGACCGTCGTGAGACAGGTTAGTTTTACCCTACTGATGAATAGTATGATATATTTATATATATATATATAGTATTGTGACAGTAATCCAACTTGGTACGAGAGGATTAGTTGGTTCAGACAATTGGTACAGCAATTGGTTGACAAACCAGTGTTGCGAAGCTAAGTCTGTTGGATAATGGCTGAACGCCTCTTAAGCCAGAACCCATGCTGATTAAACAATACTATTCCGTTCTTTTTTGTTATACTTTTACTGCTAATGTAAAAGAGAAATTATATATGTATTTTTACAAATACATAAATAATCCCATCTAGTTCCCTATATTAATAGGGAACGAAATCGTAATTTAACAACAAAAAAGAATTTCACAAATTGTAGACGACTTTTTTGCCTCAGGGTGCTGTAAACATGAAAGTAACCTTTGTTTTACGATCTGTTGAGGCTTATCCCTAGTGGTAAAGTGATTTTTTTATCAAACAAAAAAAATGTTTAAAGTACATATTACTTTAAATATTTTACTAACAATTTTAAAATATCAAGTTTTTTTTAAAAAAATGCTTTATTATTAAGAAAATATATTTATAGGATAACTTTATTAAAAGTAAAAATATGCTATGAAAATTATCATTAGAATAAATTGTTAATTTTTTATGTTTATTTTATATATTTATTAGAATGAATGTTTTAAATAAGTATTATTAAATTTTAATATTTTTATGAAGTAAGTTTAATTATTATTATTTATTTAGTAGTTTTTCATATATTTTATAATAGGAAATGAATGGAAAAATGTAACAAAATTTTAATTATTTTTAAAATGAAAGATATATGATTATTATTTTTTATTGTGAAAAAGTATTATTTTTTTAAAATAATAATTAATAATTTGTATTATTAATAGATGATTATAACATAATGAAAAAATGAAATTGAAAGAATATTTTTTTAATTTTTTATATAATTTATGAAAACATTTTAAATAAATGAATGTATTTTACATTTATTGTATTTTTATTTAGTAATAATAAAAAAAGTTACTTGTAGTATATGAGATGTTTTTTGATATAATTAATATATTTTTAAACAATTCAAATTATTAACATAAGTGTATTATATATTTAATGTTTTTTAGTTTAATTTATTTTTTAGGGAAAACGTTAGAAAGAATTTATGTTTATATTAATCAGTAAGGTTGTATAAAGAATATTCTATTTTTCTTTAATATTTTATAATATTTTATGTTTTTCTAAGAATATTAAAAGTTTATATATTACTTTTTGTATTAAGAAAGTTTTTTTCTTTTTATTTTTAAATATGGTAACTTTTTAATTATATTTTTTAGAATTTAAGGGAAAATTTTTTGTAATTTTTTTTTCATTATAAAATTTCAATAATAATAATTTTTAATAGGAAATATTATTATAAAAATTTTAATTTTCTTAAAAATAATAATATTAATGATAAATTTGTTCTTGTATTATTGTAAATATAACTTTAAGTAAAAAATTTTGTTAAATATGAGAATAACGATGGTTTTGTAAGATAATTTTCAATTGGGCTTATTTTGATAGTACCTAGTGAAACCTAAAGTAGCCTGGTAAAGTTTTGTTGAAATTTTTTATTTAAAATAAAATTTTTATTTAAATTATATTTTTTAAATGTTTTATGTATTTTATTAATTTAGAATATAAAAAAATTTTATGTTTAAAATTGTCATTTAACAGGTAGTATTTGTTATAGCATATAAGCTTTATAATGTCTTTTTTCTATTTGTATAAATTCTTATGGTTTTCAACTCACAAGTTGAATTGATTTTTATCATACATTTTTAAAGTATATATATTATAACTCATAGTTAATATAAATATTTAAAAAATCAAAATGTGGAATGATGTATATTATTTATTCTAATTGTTAAAATTCTTAGTCTAAATTTTACAATAAACTTAAAAATAAATGCATTCATAATTACAAGAAAAATTATAATACATATTCTAATACAAATGAATTATTTTAGTTTGAACACTTAATTCAATAAAAGTGTCCTGTATTTACACTAATATTTTTGTGGAACCTCTTAAGTTGTATATAGTATTTTTATTCTTTTAGGTTTTTTTTTTTTTTTATAATTGTAACATTTATGTAAAATTATTGTGTATTATGCTTATATGAATTATTTAAAATAAAAATTTTAAAATTTAAAAATTCATGAAGAATATTATATTATTTTTAATCCTTTAAAACTTAATATATAAAATTTATGAATAAAGTAATAAAATTAATTTTAATAATGTAAAAAGAACTATTACATTAATAATAATTCATTTAAAATTCACTTTTTCTAGTAAAGAATACAAATGAATAGAAGAAAAACAAAATAAATGTCATATATCAAAAAAAATATTCTTTGATATTTTTTCAATAATAAATACTATTTCATATAAAGGGAAGATTTTTTTGTCATTTTAATATATATATTTGTATACTTTTTTTTATACATTTTTATGTAATTATTTTAAATAGTTATCATATGTCTAACTTTCTTTAGTGTTTTTCATCAATTCTGAAGGTTAATATAAAGGAAATAGAATGAATTTCTTAAATCAAAAAATACGCTTAAAAATTTGAAAGAAAAAAAAACAAGGAATTACTAATGAAAATTGTAAAATACATTAAAAATTCAAAAAATAAAGAAAATATTGAACATAATTAAAAAAAGAAAACAGTAAAAACCACCCTGTCCTATCATAACCCATTATAGAAAAATATAAAAAAAAATTTATAAAGGAAAAATTCAATTTTTAATCATATATAAATAATGAGTATAGCATTTTTGATATATTACATATACACATTAGATTATACCAAAAAATATGATTGAAAAATTTCATATTTATTTTAAAACATATTTCATACTACATATATATAAAACAATTAACACACTTATATTGATTAATGAATTATTTTATAATGAAATTCAAATTTTTTAATAATCTTTTCTTTTTATTATTAAAAGACATGAATATTTTTATGTCACCACTACTTAAATTTTTTAATTATATTAGGATATTTTTTTTTACTTATTTAAATTTCTATAATATTGTAATTTTATTTATAAAAGATGATTAGAAATATGTTTTTTTTAATAAATATATAAAAGAATTCATTTTTTTATTTATTATTAGATAGTATTAACAAATAGAAATAAAATTAATGCATAAACTTTTATATGTATAAATGAATTGAGGATGACAAAATGAAAAAGAGAAATATAAAATTTATTTATAAAATATTTTATTCTGAAAATTATTCATATATAATGAATAAAAAAAGAAAGTTTATTTTAATTATGTTTCATATTTAAATAATGAAAATAAAAAAAAATTGAGATTTTACGAGAAAAAATATTATAACATTAAAAAAAATTATTGAAAATATTTTACTAAAATATTTTGAATTTTTGTTATTCAATATAGAATCTATATAAGGAGAAATAGGAATTATATGGATCATTTTTATTTATCATATAAAAAGAAGTTTCATGTTTGTTAAATCTTTTATTTATGTAAAACATTTGAAACATTTTTATTATTTTCTCTTACTACTTTATGATTTACATATTAAAATAGAAAAACATGAGTTAATATATCGAATGTATGCTAACAAATATAAAATTAAGAAGCAATAAAAATCAACGAAATTATGGAATATAATAAGTGATTTTGAACAAATTTTAACTTAAAAAAAAAATTATTTATTCAGTATTTATAATATAATAATAAAATAAGCTATGCTTTATAAATTTTTCAATTGAATATCTACATATATGATAATTTTTTATTTAAAGATGTGTATTATTTGGGCAATAAAGATAGTTATACATTAAAGAAAAAATGAATTGAAATATATAAAATTGTTTTTATATAACAAATATTTTTATCGAAAAAAAAAAAAAAAAAAAAAAAAAAAAAAAAAATACATGTACATTAAGATTTTTTTTTCAACATAATATATATTTAAGTAAAAAAAACTTTATTTTTTCAAATTATGATTAAAATTTAAATATATATTACACAATAATATATATATATATATATATATATATGGAATATATAATTTTAATAATTAAAAACTATTTCAATTTAAATTTCGCAAATAAAAATTTTATAATTTTATAAAAAAGTTAATAAAATACATCATAATAAAAAAAAGAGTATTTTTTTTTTTATATAATGTTTTTATTATTATTTTTTTTTTTTTTTTGGGTAATAATACAGGCAAATATTTTAAAAATTCAACTTCATTGTTTTATCATGGTAAATTTTTCATGAAAATTTATTTGGATAATGAATTGTATACAATAATTTATGATTACCAAAATAATGTGAGAATTGTTTTTATATAAAACAATGAAAAGCAAGTGATTATTTTAAAAAAAGTTTTACAACATTATATATTATTAGAATTTAAATTTTTGTGATTCTATTTCCATAGATATGAGAGAAATGAAACAATTCACCTTTTTACATAAATGTTTTTTATAATTTTGATTATTAAAATTATTTTTTTATACACATTTTAATGTGAATTACATATTAATGATTTTTTCATTTAGGATAATTTTATACTAGGTTATTAAATAGATTAGCATAAATGAAATCTAGGTATATTCTCAAAATTAATTTTATGTAAACATAAAATTATATCATATCATTAATAAATATTTGATAAAATAATTTTAATTAGTATTTTTTTTTTTTATGTAATTAGAATATTCCTCCTTGATATTTTATAACAATTTAAATGAAATGAAATTTATAAAATTAAAAGCATTTTAATTTTTTATTTATTATTCTTCATATTTTCATTTGTTACAATAAATCATATGAAAAAAAAAAAAAAAGTATTTAAGAATAATGAAAATTTATAATATTAACAATATAATTTATAATTAAATTTCTATTTATTCAGATAATAAAAAACAATTGAAAAAAATCTACATAAAAACTAATTAATAACGAAAATTGTAGGAAGGTATAAATTGCAAGATTCATAGGATTTTAATGTTTATGTAAAATAATGTCACGAGTGATATTAATAGCAAAAGGATATAAGTTCATAATAAAATTTTTTTTTGACATTTCTTTTTTAATGAATAAATTAAGAAAAAGAACAACTAAGGTAAAAATAAAACATAAAAATAAATGTAAAAATAAAAAATATCATATAATATATACTCTATTAGAACAAAAGCAATGACATTAGAAATACATGTTATAATAAGAAACGCTCTTTTATGATTATGTACATTAAAGTAGTAGTAATTTTTATTTTTTATAAAAATATAAAATTAAACATTAAATTCATTATGTAAAATTTTATCTATGAATAAGTGAAATAATGATAACAAATATTTGGATAAAATAAAAATAATAATAGAGACAATTATTAAAATACAATCAATTATTTTTATATATAATTTAAAGTTTTTATGCTAAAAAAAATTGAGACAAAATTATACTTAGAAAATACATACAAAATATGTTCGAATAGTGATATATATATTGCAATAATACTATTAGTTAATGTATGATTTTTATTCTAGAGATAATATAAATGTTTTACAAATTAATTAAAAAAAAGGTAATAAACTAATTTTAAAGAAATTTATATTTTTTTTTTTACAAATTTTATTTTGTAATATTTCATTATATTAACAATTCAGTTATTAAACCATATACAAAACTTTTACAACAATTATTTAATGTAACTACAAAAAGTACATTTATGAAGGCATAAAAAAGATAAAAAAGAAGTTATAAAATAGAAGAAAAAAAATATTTTAAATTGAATAAAGGATTTGGAATAATAGTATTTATGAATAATGTAAAAAAAAAAATGGAACGATAAAATTGAGAAGAAAATAAAACGTTTTAAGGTATAAAAATTAACAAAATATCAAATTATAATATGAAACTATATAATTTTATTATATAATTTAGCTTACTTTTATCATATATTATATTTTTATTATTATTTAATAAACAATAATAAAAGTAGAAATTTATTTTAATAATGTTACATATAAATATTTTACATATAATAGAATAATGATTAGTTATAATTAATTAAATGACATTAAAGATTATAAACTATATTTGCTATTTATTCACATAAATGATCATAGGAAAAAATATAAGGTTTTATGTTTATTAGTTCATACATTTTTATTAAAGCAACATGGATAAAATAAAAACTCAAGTCGTTAAGATAACTTTCGTTGTATCTTAACATAAGTAAATAAGATATATTTAATTTAATTTTTAAAAAATAGATTTTAAATACGTAAATTTTATTAAAAATTTTTATAAATTTATGATATATAAGATAGGATATCAATGATACCTATGAAGAAAGTAGTGACATAAATTTTGCGAACAAATTAAAAAAGAATAACAAAAATAAGATATTGAAATTTTTTCTTTTTTTATATATACTGTTCAGGTGATTTCATATGTGTTCATGTATTATAATGAAAAGTTTTCGAAATTAAAATCAGATCTAAAAATTTACCTTTCTAAAAATTAAAATTTTTTATAATATTGTAATATTTGAACACATATATTGTAGTTTAAATTTCATTACTTGTGAAATAATATGCAAACAAAAAAATTACATGGCATAAAATTTCATTTATTCATGAAGAACAAATTTATAATGTAATAGGTTTTGATAATTCATAGAAGAAAGGAAAAATAAATATATTAGAAAACTTAGAATTCTATAAATTAAAACAAAAAAAAAAAAAAAGGTATTGTAAATGAAAAATGTTTTTATGAATATAAAGACAAAATGATAAAAAATTCTGAAAGATTTTATGTTTTTTAATAAAATAAAATTTTAAGATTAATATATTACGATTGAAAAACTACGGGTAAATGAACACGTTAAGGAACAGTAGTCATATATAAAGCTACATTTGGAAAAAAAAAAGAAAATTTTAAAAATTTTAAAAATTTAAATAATTATAACTTTGAATGAATTAGATAGAATAAAAAATATAAAATAAATAATAATAAAAGACAGTTTTCTTGTAAGTGTGATTCATTTTTATATTAAAATTTTTATTCTTAAATAAGAGGAAAGTTAATATAAATCATGGCAAAATAAAATAGTTATAAAACTAAAAATGGTTAGAGTAATATTCCTAATAGTTTACAAAAGAATGCAAATAGGTATCAAATAGGAAGGAAATATATGCAAATATATCTTTGCTAAATCTAATAATATTATTAAAAAAAAATCAAAAGTAATTTATATAATAGCCAAAAAAAATAAAATCTATGATTTTTTAAAAAATATCCAAAGTATATTTAAACAGAAAGTCTAAGGAATTAATCAATAACAATAATTTAGTGAAATTTTGATATAAAGGTTCAAATAATTAAAAAAATTAATAGACTTATAAAAAAAAAAAAAAAAAAACACGGATATAAAGTGAATTAAAAATAAAATTTTCAAAAATTGATATAATAAAATTTGATATAGAACTAATTTATTACAATTATTTAATAAAAAAAATTATATAGAATTTGCATACGCTTTAAATAAAAATGTCCCTGTTTATCATTAATTATTCTTAAGTAAATATTACAAATTGCTTTTAAATTAATTATTATTACTACTAGATTATTTAAAAATTAAATAACACTTAAAAAAAAAAAATTATAATAGATAATGAATTATATGTACCATGTATAAAAAATTTCCTCTATTAAATAGCTAATAGCATCATCATTTTATATAAATATAATTTTGAGAATTCAATAAACAATTGTGAATCAATCGTAAAGGAAAAGTATTTTAAAAAGAGAAAAAAAAAAAAAAAGTAAATAAAGTCAATTACATGCCAAAGAAACATTTAACAATAAATAAGACATTAAATGTAAATGATAATATACTAAAAGAAATAAGTAAATAATATAAAACATAATATTATAGAGCACTTGTATAATGAAATAAAATAAAAAAAAAAATTTACATATACGGGAAAATTGACAGGAGCTGAAGATTATGCGTAAAAGCAAAAAGTTATTACTTATTACTAATTATAAAGTTATGAAAGAATATATATTAATATTGAAAATTTTATAAAAAAATTAGAAAATAAAAAAATGAATTAGAAATCAATAAATATAATAAAAATAATGAAATAAGAAAATACACAAAGAAATACCTTGATAGAAAGAAAAAAATTATTAAACAAAAAATATTTCACATAAAGAAAGAGTTATGATATATTAAAGATGAGAAATAAAAAAAATATAAAATACAACAAATAATTACATAAAATAATAAATTAAATTATAACCTACCAAACGTATAACATCAGAATTTTCAATAAAATAATGGAAACAAAGAATTTTTATTTGATATAACGCTCTTATTAATTATTTAGTAAATTTAAAAAAAATGAAAACTTTCATTATAGAAAAGATAAAAACAAATGAAATAAAAAAAAATGTATTTCATATTACTAAAATTATCAGAATGTTTGTTAGTTATTCTGCTAATTTTTTTAGTTGTTATTTTCACTACTATATATAAATATATACTTAAAATGATACTAAATAATATGTATATTTTAACAATAATAGACGTATTAATATATATGATTTCTATAAAGAAGGTAATACAAAAAAATATTTTTTCTTGGTAAAAATTTTTAAAAAATAAATTTTATTTTTAAATTATTTATAATTTAAAGGTAAACTTTCTGATAGCATATAATATTTTCATAATTTTTCTTCATTAAAATATTTTGGAGTTTTATCATATTTCTATTAATGCTAATATATTATCAGCTTTATTTTTTATTATTACACTCTTAATACAAAATGACATACCCTTTCTTAATATAAATAGCATATTAGAAATATTTTGAAAAATATAATTGGATTATTTCTATAACCTTTAAAAAAGTGAAGCATTTTTAAATTATAATACATAATTTTTTTTTTTTTTTAATTTATATACGCCTTTTATTTATCTTGAGAAAATATATTGCACCATTTTGTGAATAAAAGAAAGAAATAATAAGTAAAATTAATACAGAAAATAATTATTTTTGAAAAAATATATAAAAGAATTAAAAAAAAAAAAAAAAAAAAGAATAAAAATTAACTTATGTAAGCATTAAAATTATTGGATGAGAAATAAAAAAAAGAAATTCTTGTTATTTAGAGGAAAAAACATGTCATATAACTTATTGTGGTAAATTAAATATATTCAGTTTTCTACATAATTTAATATAGTTAAAATTTTAATTTCCGAATAAATGCAATTTATTTTTTAAAGTTAACGTTTAATTTATACATATAAATTAATATAAAAAGAAACACTTAGCATTCTCATATAAATTTTTTTATAACATTCTTTGTTTCTAATAATTTTAAAAAAATTATATTTATAGAAATTTTATTAAAATAATAATATATTAAATATATTATAGATATTAATTAAAAAAAAATTTACTTTTAAAGATAATTTTTTTTGAATATATTTTATGTATTGATGATTTAGTAATTTCTCATTCAATGACTTTGCTAGAGTATTGAACAAATAAATTAATAAAGATCATGTAGAATTTACTTTTTTAATTAATTTAAATACAGTTTTAAATTCCATAAAGCGTTAAACTGTATTTATGTAGTCTAATTCATTAAACATTTATAGTTTTTAAGAGGAATTTATTCAATTTAATAAAAATCTTATATTTTTGTTATAAATATAAATACATATTAATTATTGATTTTTAAGTACAAAATCTTTTAATTATAATTTTATAAATAATGTTAGTAATGCAAGTCCATTCCTTTTACGATTAACAAAAACGTTTAAATATTAAAACACAAACTCAAATTAAATAATTATTAAGAATAACAAAAATTTTATTATTGAAAGTATATAAAATTTTCTCCAAAAAGTTTTAAACTCAAAAAAAAAAAAAATTTATAATAAAATATAATTAACTTATAATAAGAAATGAAAAAAAATAAAATTTTAATTTTTTCTTTATATAGAATTTATGTATGGCTGACAAATATTTTCCGTGCAGCTATTTAATTTTATTCTCAAAAAGGTTAACAAAGTCTTTTATTAATCAGTTAACAATCAAATTGTTTATTAAATACTCCAAATAATTTATTCATGATAACACATAGATAAAAGAAGAAAGAAGATATATAATAGATATAATGTTCATAAATATATTTTCTCAAGTTAATGTTTCGTACATGTGTAGTTTAATATGAAGGATTTTACAATCTTTTAAAAATTATTTTTGTAGAACATTTTTATTGATTTTATGTGTACACAAAATCTTTTTACATGTGAATGGGGTTAATTGAAAACTACATTAACTCATTTAATATTAAAATAAATTTTATCTACTCAGGATAAAATAATGTTATAATAAACTATTTTTAAATTTTTCATACAATTTTTTAATTACTTAAGTTTGGTTTTCCATTTTTAATGTTTGAATTTTTATAATGAAATATAACAGTTTTTCTATTTTAAAAAAAAATGCTTAGAATAAAAAGATAATTTGAATAGTTTCATAAAAAAAAAAGTACTTTAAAATGTATGCATATGAAGTATTAAAAGAGTATAGCTATAATTATTTCATACTATATTTTCAGCGGGTAAAAATTTTTTTTTTTTTGAATAAAAAATAGAAATAAAGATTATTCAAATTTTAGTATTTGGTAGATTAAAATAAATTCATAAAAAATTCACTTTTCCAAAAAATTTTTATATATAAAAAAGCATTCATTTTAGCATTTTATTATTATATATTAAGATTTTGATAAAGTGATTCAATTTATGTTAAAAAATTAATATTTATTGAAGAATTTTATTTAATTATAATTCTATAATGTATAGACAAAGTGGTTATATTTTAAAAGTAATAAAAAACAAATTCAATCTTATATAACATTTACTATTTCCTTATATATGAGTTCATAGAACATATGAAAAAAAAAAAAAAATTAATAATTATAATTTTTTATGTCTAATAAAATTACAATTTAAATTAGAAAAGTAATAAATTTTAGTATTGCGCTAAATATATTTTTATTGGATTAAATATAAATTTGATAATTATATATGTACAATTTTATACTAGTATAAACACAAATTGAAGAAACAAAAACAATATATTCACTTTACATAAGAACTTTAAATTCATAAGATTGTAAATATTTTATATATTTTATCTTTTTCAAAAATAAATGCTCTAATAAATATATATATGGAGAAAAAGCACTCTAATATTAATGATTAAAAGTAAAATATATATATTCTTCGAAATTCAAATATTTATTATATTTAATATGATGATTATTTACTTTTGATTATACTTCTATTATTTTATTATTTTTACCTTATATAAAAAAGTGTATATTTATAATTATTAAGATACTTTTTAGTATTGAAAAAAAAAAAAAAGTAAATATATTTATATAATACTACCTTATATATTTTATAAAATTGCATGCAATAGTTCTAATAGTAAATGAATTAAATAATTGTGAAATACATTAAAAAATATTATTATACTAATAAAAATTTAATCTTTCAACTAAATAATTACTCATAAGAATAGTATTTAATTTTACTATTTTGATTTATAATATATTAATTATAATAAATCCCTAAGGAAGAAAAAAAATTATTTTTTTATTTATATAAAAATGATCAAATATAACTAATTTAACTTTTATTTCATGTATAAAAAAGTGACACACGAGAAAAAAAAGAGAAAATATAGTATTTTACGGTTTGAAAATATTGCATGCAAATTAAAAAAAAAAAAAATTAAATCAAAAAAATTAAAAAGTTTTCAAGGAGAAAATTGTAAGTTATATTTTTTAAATATTTTTATAGTTGAAATTATAAATAAAAAAATAAATTAAAAAGTAAAATATACAGAAAAAAAAAAAAAACATTGTCATAAAAAAATTTTATTTTAAATATTTTCTTTGTCAAAATAAAAATACTTTTAAAATTCGTTCATAACATTTATTATTTTTTTGCATTTGTTTTCTAGAAAAACTTTATTTTTAAATATTTCTTTTAATTTAAAATGAAATTTTCAAAGGTTTTATTCATTTTCTCCGTTTTTCTCGCTGTTAAATATTTTAATCCATGCCACTGTGATAATGAAAATGCTCCTAGTGAACAAATTATTCAAGTACCAAGCAGTGCATTAGATGAAGCTTCATTGGCAAAAGTTGATTTAGATATAGAAAAGAAGAAGAGAAACGAAAAATTATTGTTAATTTCATCAATTGCTACTGGATTAGCAGTACTTATAGCTAGTGCAGTTGGACTTGGAATATATACTAAAAAGAGAGGTGAAAGTGAAGAAGAAGAACCTGCAGAAAAAAATTCTAATGAAGAAACAAAAAATAGTGAACAAGGAGATGAAAACTAAAATTATTGAAAGTAAAAGTTGAAGATTAATTTTCATATATATATATATATATAAGTAATCCGTATATTAATATGATATATGCTAAATAGTTATTAGCATAGATGGACAACTATTTTTAAAAAAAATTAATAATTAGTCTCTTTAGAATAAGAAGACTTTAGGTTTTAGACAATATTAGTGTTTTTTTTTTTTTTTTTATTTGAAAGAATTTTACGTTTTTTTATTATTTTATTTTGATTATTTATATATATATAAAAAAAAAAAAAAAAAAAAAAAAAAAAAAATATATATATATATATATATATATATACATTTATATAATTTTATTGCACAGTAGATATTTAATTTTTTTGTGAGTAAGAAAAATTTTGTATAAGTGAATTTTTTATTCTTTTTATAAGGAAACTTTTATTTATTAAAGACGGTGTATTTTTACGATTTTCAACAATTGAAAATGTAATGTAATAATTAAAAATGTGCTGATATAATTCAAAGAGGATTATATAAAGAATGTTTTTATGATAGCTTTTTAATCTTTTTTTTTTTTTTTTTTTTTATCTTGATTGTCTGTTAAATGGATATGTATTTTTAAGTATTACAAAATATATTGAAAATAATATCCTTTAATTAATTTCAATTCATATAATAAGTAGAATTTGAAAAGTGAATATTACAAATAAATGCTATGGAAACTTAATCTTATTTTTGTTATTTAATTTCAAACATACATAATTTGTATTTACAAAAAATTTAAGTATATTTAAATATGTTCATAGTTAAATGCGTAAATGAGCAATATCTGTTTTAGAATATTCACATGCCACAATGTATAATTCTAACTTCAAAAATGTAAATTTTTTTTTATATTTTAAGTGAGGGTGTAATGAAGGTGTGCTTTTGTACATCATAAAAATGAACTTTTGAATGTAATGTTAACACAAAAGAGAATATTCAATTTCCTTTTTAATAAAAATAAATTTCACTTTATTCAAATTTTAATATTTAATGATTCTTTTGTAGAGAAATAGAAGCATTATTTGGGATATTTGTTAATTAATTCAAAGTTTTTTCTTTTAAATATGAAAAAGGTATTTCAAGTTTTATATATAAATAAAAATGTATGAATATGTTATCTTTGCACATAAATATTATTTAAAATAAAATCAAATTATGCTATAGTTTTAATAAGTATTAATTTTTTTCATCTATTCTCTTTTTTCGTAGAATATTTTATACTTTTTAGTGAAGAACATATGTTATTTTAGTGGTAAAAGAACATACAATAATGAAGAGTTGTAAAATTTAAAAAAATTTCAACGAAGAAAAAAAAATTCTGTTAAAGAAAAAGTATTTTATAATCTTATTAGTATAAATATATATATATATATACTTATTTATATATAAGAATTTAATATATTTGTAAAAAAAAGAATATATATGGTGATAAATAATTTCCATTTAAGGTGACGTAGCATTATATTAATATTTTTGTCTTTTATAATTGTTAATAAAAATGGGAAAAAGCACTTTTTAGTTAAAAATAAGAAAAAATTAGTTATAGCTATAATTAGTTTAAATAAAGTAAGAACTCAAAAAAAAAAAAAAAAAAAAAATAGTTAAAAATAATCACATTACAATATCATCTAAGTTTAGTTTTTAATAATAAATGAAATTATAGTAATGTAAATGATAATGAAAATAATATGGATAAATGTTTAACTTTGAATAAGGTGATATTGTTTTTTGATAATTAAGTTAAATATAAGAATATACTATTTTTTGTAAATATTTGAATTACAAAATGAATGAAATATATATCATGAAATATAATTAATGGAAATTTTATTATTTAATAAAAGTATCTATGAGGGAGCTATAATTTAAGAATTTAGTTATATATTTTTTTCTACTACACTAATAAAAAAAATGAAATAAAAAGTTATATATGTTCATATCATAAAACAACAATAATATTGAATGTGACTTTACAAAGTACTTCTATAATATAAAGCTGTTTAATCTGAAGAATTATAATTATGAAGTTCTGCTTATGGTGATAATAATAAAAGAAAATTATGATGATTGCAGGAAGAAAGATAGCAGTTGAAGTATAGGTTAAAAAATTATTTTATTATATATAGATTAAAATTTAAAATACGATAAAATATTTGTAAAATCTTCAGTATGATAAAGATTTTTTATAATATAATTTATTAAGGATAATATTAATAATAATTCATTAATTATCAATATATTGACTTTACTATAATATTGAACAAACATATTAGTAAAGAGCACGTAGGGTTTCCTCTACTATTTTAATTAATTTATGTATAGTTATAATGCTATGAATCTGTAATATTTTTTATATATAGTATACTTCGTTGATCGTTTATTGCTTTTAATAGGTATATAATTTCTTTAATAAAAACACCTATTTTTATTAAAAATTTAAATCATCATTAATTATTTATTTTAATTATATATATTTTATTTATAAGGTTATGAGTGATACTTAGTAATTCAAATTCGTTGCTCTCAAATCTCAAATATATAAAAGGAATCAAAAAAAATCAGCTAATTTTTTTTTTTTTTTATCTTATGTTTGCATGGATAGATATTTATTTTCTAAATAGCCACCACATTTTATTCTCAAAAAAGTTTAAAGTCTTTTAACTACATAATAAAAAGATATTATAACATAATTCCGTATTACATATCATAAATAAACTCAATATTAATTTGATTTAATCTTATATTTAGTTATGTTGCTTTACTTCTATTGTCGTTTTAAGTATTTTTCTTATAATACAAAAAATTAAAGTATT
This sequence comes from Plasmodium gallinaceum, assembly GCF_900005855.1. Classification (NCBI taxonomy): domain Eukaryota; phylum Apicomplexa; class Aconoidasida; order Haemosporida; family Plasmodiidae; genus Plasmodium; species Plasmodium gallinaceum. The sequence goes on along the minus strand of NW_021628229.1, from coordinate 167,055 downwards.
GTAAGCATATTATGTAACCAGAAAAACTTATATGTCAATTTTTGTTATTAAAAATGAACATAAGAAGAATCTTTCATTGTTTCTTTAGCAGTATATATCTTTGTAATTTAAAAATAAAATATTATTATTCCATTTTTAATTAAAATAAAATTGTTGTAACACACATTTTAAAATAAAATAAAGAAATATATATATATATGTAAATTTTAATGTAAAAAAAAAAAAAAAAAAATAGATCATTTATGATTATATAAACTATATAAGCGTAGCATAAATTATAAAAGAATAAGATTACAGATAATTAGTATTATATTTTTAAATATGTATAAGATATATTTAAAATTTTTTTTTTTTTTAAAAAAAATATTTCCATAAAAATTTTTTTTCCACATGCTAATTTATTAATAATCTGTTCAATGACTTTGCTGGAGTAATGAATCAACATGTTAATAGGGAGCATGTAGAGTTTTTTCCATAGTTAATAAAAGACATTATTAATATTTTTAAGAATAAGAAGTAATAGCAGTATAGAAAATAAATAGTGAGCTATGCAAGTTCTAGATATAAAAAAAATAATTGTTAATTTTTTTTTACTTTTGTATTTTAAAAAATATAAAAAAAATTTTTTCTTTTTTAAATTATTTTTAATTGTTAGAAAAATTAAAAAGAAGAGTTGCTCACTAAAAAGTTTCTTGTAGTATGTTTTTGTTCAAACTTATTTAAGAAAATTTTACATCAACAAAAATAAAATTTTTATGTTTTGTAGTATTTTTATAATTTATTTTGTGTTTTGTTAGCTATTTACTTCAGTTTGATGAAAATTTGTTGAAATATATAAACATTACTCATAATATTATAAATATAATATATGCAATTAAAATCGATAACTAATGAAAATTTAAAGTTTTAGTAAAAATATAGGATTGTTATTAAATAAAAGTCTCTTAAAAAGAATAAATACCCAATGAAGTAAACTACATAAATACAGTTTAGTAGTTTATAGCATTAAAACTAAATTTAAATTCATTACATTATTACAGATAACTCTACGTGCTCTTTACTAATCTGTTTGTTTAATACTCTAATAAAGTTACCAAACAGACAAGTAATAAACCACTCTACTAGTTTAATTAATTTAAATGTTATATAAAAGCTACATACAAGTGAACTTTATTTTTTTAATTTGTTTCAATGAGATTATATTGTTTTTAAGAAATATTTATTTACCTTAATAAAAAGCCTGTATTTTTATTAAAAAAAACAAATTCTCATTGACTACGATTTCTAAGTACAGATTTTTTAATTATAATTTTATGAATAAATGCTTAGAATTTCAAGTTTATTGTTTTTAAATTTAGAAAAATAAGTATATATTAAAACACAAAATTAAATAATATTAACTTATTTTAACAATGAAATTTTTATTTTCAAAAGTATAAAATGATCTATAACAAAAAACTTTAGATAAAAACTATTTCCAAAAAATCTCTCATAAAAAATTAATTTAAAAAATAAAATAATATTTAAACTAATAAAATGAATATTTGCAAAATAATAAAAAAGTAACAAATTTTTTTTTTTTTTAAACTAGTGTTTGTGCGTGAATAATTATATATTTTTCATGAAAATTAATTATTATTCTGAAAAAAGTTAATTATTCCTTTTATTAATAAGTCGCATATTTTATGCAAGGCATATAATAAAGATTATTTTATAAAAAAAAATATTATATATGCTTTTTAATACTATAAGAGTATCATTATTTAAAATTAAAATTAATATCATTGATGAATCATAAAAATGAGCATATAATTCTTGAAATTCAAAATTATCTATGTATTTATTAGTGCGTTACATGTATACAATTGTTTTATTAATTGGGTGTTCGGTGACTTTGTTAGCGTACTGAACAAACAGATTAATAAAAAGCATGTAGAATTGCCTCTACGGTTTTGATATATTTATATATATTTTTAAATGCTTTGAACGAGTGATCCTTAATTATGTAATCAAACTTCATTCAGCATTCTTTAATTTCAATAGGCATTTATTTACTTTAATAAAAATTCTTATTTTTATTAAAAATTTAAATCATTATTGAACATTGATTATTAATTAAATGTAAATTACTTGTTTATATGTTATGAGTTACATTCAGCAATAATATGTATTGCTGTTGAATTAACAAACATAAACAATTATTGACAATACAAAAAAAAATATATAAATATTAATTACATGAAAATTTTATTGTTATATGTATAAAATTATCTTTTACAAAATTCATCAAAATCATATTTCATTCCCCAAAAAAAAAATCTTTTTTTTTTTTTTTTTTCTTGCGTGTGCATGACTAACTATGTATTCTTCATATAGCTAGTCCTTTTTATTACCAAAAAGGTTAATAAAGCCTTTTATTAACCAACGTGCTCTTTATTAATTTGTTTGTTCAGTACTCTAGCAAAGTCACCCACAGTACCCAATTAATAAATCAAATATTGAGAAAACATATTAATAAAGAACATGTAAAGTTTCCTATACTATTTAATGAATTTATGCATAATTTTAGTGTTATAAACCAATAAACTATTTTATATATGTAGTCTACTCCATAAACATTTATAGTTTTTAAACAGGTATTTATTTACTTTAATAGAAATCCCTACTTTTATCAAAAATTTATATCCTCATTGAATATTAATTTTTAATTCAATATATTTTTACTTATAATGTTATTAATACTGTTTAGCAACTCAAGCCAGCTTCTTTATGTTAAAAAACATATGTAATTAATGAAATAGAAATTAAATTATATAATTATTACAAACACGAGAATTTTTTTACTATTTATGTAAAATTTCCTCTTTAAAATTCAAAAAAAAAAATTCACTACAAAGAATCTTTTTAGTTAACAACTTTATTATTTTTCATTCATTATTTTTTTATTCTTGACCAAAAAAAATATTTTTCAGAAAAAAAAAATAAATACATTTTTTTATGTATTTCAAATTTACAAAAAGAAAACAAAAAAAAATTAATAAATTTTTCTTTTTTTCATCTAGCACTTGCATGGCTATGTATTTTCCTATAGTTATTTATTTTCATTCGAAAAAAGGTTAACAACCTCTTTTATTAAGATACTTCACACTAATATACACACCCTTCAAAAAAAGAAAATTGATTCTTTTTTTTAGTGTACATATCTATAAATAATATATAAGTAAATAAATGAATAAAAATAATTTATTTTGTGCATGCTGATTAGCGAAAAAAAATGCGCAATCATAAACGCTTACACTAAAATAGCTACTTGATTTATTAATTGGGTGTTCCGTGACTCTGCTAGAGTATTGGTTAATAAAAGGCTTCATTAACCTTTTTGGTAATAAAAAGGACTAGCTATATGAAGAATACATAGTTGGTTGTGCACACGCGGAAAAAAAAAAAAAAAAAAAAAAAAGATTTTTTTTTTGGGGAATGAAATATGATTTTGATGAATTTTGTAAAAGATAATTTTATACATATAACAATAAAATTTTCATGTAATTAATATTTATATATTTTTTTTTGTATTGTCAATAATTGTTTATGTTTGTTAATTCAACAGCAATACATATTATTGCTGAATGTAACTCATAACATATAAACAAGTAATTTACATTTAATTAATAATCAATGTTCAATAATGATTTAAATTTTTAATAAAAATAAGGATTTTTATTAAAGTAAATAAATGCCTATTGTAATCAAAGAATGCTGAACGAAGTAGATCATATAATTAAAAATCATTCATTCAAAGCATATAAAAATATATATAAATACATCAAAATCGTAGAGGCAACTATACATGCTCTCTATTAATTTGTTTGTTCAGTAATTGATTTATCAACTGGGTGTTCGGTTACTTTGCTAGAGTACTGAACAAACAAATTAATAAAGAGCTTGTAAAGTTGCCTCTACGATTATTTTTATTAAAAATTTAAATCCTTATTGAACATTAATTATTAATTTATTATAATTACTAGTTTATTTGTTATGAGTTACATTCAGCAATTCATATATATTGCTGTTGAATTAACAAACATAAACAATTATTGACAAAAACAAATAAATTATATAAATATTAATTATATGAAAATTTTATTGTTATATGTATAAAATTTTCTTTTACAAAATTCATCATAAAAAAAATATCTCATTTAATTCCTCTCTAAAAAAAAAAATTCTTTTTTTTTTTTTTTTTTAAACAATTTTTTCCTGACTATTTTTACATTTTTTTTATCAAATTTTTTTTTCCTGACAGTCTTTGTACTTTTTTTTTTTAAAAGTACAAACAAAAAAATCATCAATTTTTTTTGTTTTTCTGTGTGTGTATGCATGACCAACTTCGTATACTTCATTTAACTAGTCCTTTTATTTTCCAAAAAGGTTAATGAAGCCTTTTATTAACCATATAGCTAGTCCTTTTTATTACCAAAAAGGTTAATAAAGCCTTTTATTAACCAATACATAATAATAAAATTTTTATGTTTGTAATATTTATATAATTTAATGTGTCTCATTAATTGCTTATGTTTGCTAACTTGAAAGAAGCGGATTTGAGTTACTAAACATTATTCCTAACATTATAAATCATATATATAAATTAAGAGTCAATGTCCTATGAGGGATTAAATTTTTAATAAAAGCAGAGAATTTTATTAAAGTAAATAAATATTTTTTAAAAAAAAGAAATGTCCAAGGAAGTAGACTATATATAAAACAGATTAGTAGTTTATAACATTTAAAAATTATATTTAAATTCACTAAATTAGTAGAGGAATCTATAAATGCTCTTTATTAATATGTCTGTTCAATACTCTAGAAAAGTTAATGGATAGGAAATTAATAAATCTTTTATATAAGGTGATTTTATAAAGAATAAAATTAGTAGTTATTATTTTACAAGTTTTTTATTAATTTGATTATTCAATATACTATTAATTTATTTGAAAGGACAATTAATAAATTAATCATCTTTAATAAAAAAATTTAATTTCTGTATTTTTAATTTTTTCATTGTATATACAAGGTATTAAGAAGATATAAATATGTACATGTTGTTAATGAAGTTCTCTGTAAAAAATATTATTCTCTTGAGTTCACATCTATGTATATACATTTTTTTATATTTTTAGATAGATTTGCTTCTAAAAAAAAAAAATTTTATAAGTTCTCAAATTTCACATTTTTGCAGATTCACGTCACAACTTTTATCTGATAATGTTGATAATTCTTTTCATTAACCACCTTATTCACTGTATTTCTTAAGTTTATTTAATTAATGAAAAAAAAAAATTTAGATAAATGGTAGATGTTACTTAAAGTTGTTATTTTAATTAAGGAATTATTCTATTTTGTATGATATTATTACTTATTTAAATTGGAAAAATCTATTAAAATTAAAAAAAAAAGTTAACTATGATAAAATGAAAATTTCAGCTTCAAAAAATTAAGATAACATAAAAAAGAAATTGAACACTGGATTATAAGTTGTAAATAAGATATTACAACATATATAGTTACATAAGTTATATTATATAAATTATTTTAAAGATTTAATTGATGGTAATTTTATACATATTTCATTTACTCAATTATTACAATTTTACTATTAAGATTGATATATTGGCATAAAAGTATTAACAAAGCTACACCGTATATTGATGAAAAATAAAAATTAATCTATTAAATGATATTATTAAAAATAAATGTAATCATTTTTATAAATATAAATGGAATATAAACAAAAATTACAATAAGAAAAATATTATATAATATTTTATGTTTAAAATTTTTTTGTATCTTATTTTAATGACTCTTTTAAAATATAAAGTTGAAATACAAGTAATATATATATTATATATCCTCTTTTTTGAAAAACTATATTATTTTTTTTCTTTTTTTTTTTTTTTTTTTTTGGTTAATTGAATAGATTTTATGGTATTTATATAATAAAATATTATATTTTTTATATATTTAACAGATACGTAAATTATAGAATATGCAAATGGATAATAAATTATCTTTCTGATATAAAAATGGATAAGAATGAAATAAAGTTTCATTTAAATTATAATAGAGACATCTTTGTATTAGGTTAACAAAAAGCAATATTTTAAAAATTATCTACAAGTAAATCTTTCATTTTATCTATACATATGATTAATTTATAATACATAAAACACATACATTTAAAATACATAACAAATTTTAGAAAGAAAACTAAGGAATATTTCATTTTGAGTTATGTTATTCCTCATCTTTAATAGAAGCAGAAATATATAAATATTAAATGATGCTATCTACAATAATTATTTAATATTAAATAAAACAATTAGAAAATAAAAAGCTATATAAAATAAAAATGGTAAAATATATAAAATTTAGTTTAACAAGCTTCTTCTGTAAACATTTAAAAGTAAATAAGATACTACATTTTCAAAAAAAAAAAAAAACTCATAAATACCTTATATAAATGCTTTTTCCTATTAATATTTATATATGTATTTATATTTTTTCTATTTTGTTACTTTCTTTTTTTCTTATCTTATCAAGTTCTTTTCTCCACTTTGATTGCAACTTACTTTCTTCTTCATTAACTTTCCTATTTTCTTCTCTTTGCCACTCTTCCTTTTCTTTTTGCATTTTCTTTTCCCACTTTTCCTTTTCTTTTTGGAATATATTTTTCCACTCTTCATTTTCTTCTTGCATTCCCTTTTCCCACTCTTCCTTTTCTTTTGTTTCTTTTAGCATTCTATTTCCCCCTTCTTCCTTTTCTTTTATTTCTTCTTGAAATTTCTTTTTCAACTCTTCCTTTTCTTTTTGTATTCTCTTTTCCAACTCTTCCTTTTCTTTTTGCATTCTCTTTTCCAACTCTTCCAATTCTTTTCGCCTTCTATTTTCCAACTCATCCATCATTTCTTTTAGCACTGTATTTTCCCCCCATTCCTCTTCTTTTGGCATTCTCCTTTCCCACTCTTCCTTTTCTTTTGGCATTCTCTTTTCCCACTCTTTTTTTTTTTCTCTCATGCTCTTATTCCATTCTTCCTGTTCTTTTAGCATTTTTTCTTCGTGTTTTCTCTTTCTTTCTCTTCTAATTTCTTCTAATTTTTTTCTTTCTCCTTTTTCCCATTCATACTTCATTTTACATTCCTCTTCATATCTTTTCCATTTCTCATCTATTTGAAACATTTGTTTATAGAACGCTTCTATTCTCTTTCTTTCAAGTTCAAGTTCAATTTGTGAATATACTTTATTGGAGGATTTTTCTCTCAATTTTTCTTCTTTATTATCCGAAGGCATATTATTATTTTCCTTTATTTTAACAGTTATATTACATGCTTGGCTTGTACTTGGTTTATTCAAGGACTCAATATTTTTTCTACTTTCGCTAGAAGAATTCAAAATTTGCAAGGATTTATCTTCAGAATCATTTACTCTTTCTTTTTCTCCATTCCATTTCATATTAAATTCTTTCATCTCATTATTTGTCTTTTTTTTTCTTTCCTCTTCTTTTTTATTTAACTCTTCCTTTTCTCTATTTTCTTTTTGTTTCCTTTCATCCCATTTTTTCTGCATTTTTTCCCGATCACCTTTCATCTTTTTATCCCTATTATCCCATTTATTCTGCAACTTAACTCTCTCTTTATGCTTAGCTTTCAATTTAGGAGAGCGAGCTCTCTATAAATTATTACAAATGATTTAAAATTTTGTTTTTATAATATATATAATGTTTATAATTATAAACTTTATTTTACCGCAAAGCGAAGGATAGAAATAATAATGATAACTAACTGAAAAAAACTTAACGACTTTTTATGAAGAACATTTGTTGATTTAGCTGAATCTAATTTGATATCTCCAGATGGATTTTGAATGGCACTACGTAAATTCGAATCATCATATAATGGATTTTTTGGTATTGAAACAACTGCATCTTTAATTTGACTATGAGCGAAAGCTGCAGTTGAATCTCCCTCACTTAGACTATCATTAGAATCAGTACTAGCAGCATCACTAAGATTAGGATCCATTTTTGGTATCACTAAAAATGTAAAAAATGTTATTGATAAATTATTTCTAATATTTTTTTTAATGATTTTTAAAATATTTCTCTTTTCTTTTAGTAAGGATAATATAAGTTAAAAACAAAAAATATGGAAATATAAATTAGAAATTAACAAATAACTTAAAACAATATGATTATTGAGAAAAAAATTAGTTTTAAAATTTTTTTTTAAATTTTAACGAATAAATGTCTATTAAAAAGTTAAATCTATAACTAAAACATAAAAATTTTAAATTTAAAATTCTAAATCCTACATCCTAAATCCTAAAATTATTAATTATATACTATAACTTCTTATTTATTATATAATTTTAATTATATTTTTCATAATAGAAATATTGTTTAAATAATCAAAAAATAATAAATTTTTAATTAATCTTTTATACTTACAAAAAAAATATTCCTTTTCATTTTTTTATTTAATTTTTTTATTTAAATTAAAAGAGAATAATATAAAAAATTATTTAGATATGAAAAAAAAAAATGTTATATTCTTTTTTTTACTTAAAATATTTTTAGAATAGTTTATATTTAGATACAAATATATAGGGATTTAAAAAATTTTATTTTTATATATTTTTTTATTTATTTTTCTTTTTTTAAAAATTATTTATTCAAAGCATGCAACTTTATCTTCGTTTAATTTATTATGACAATTATTACTAATTCAATAAAAAATGTGAAGTTAATTTAAATTAAACATTAGAAGGATTATGGTAATAACGAAAAATAAATATCACAACAAAATAGATACATATTCTATAAATACATTATTATTTTTTTTTTTTCTTTTTGATGTCATTTTTAAGTTTTTGTTTTATAATTATNTAATCAAAAAATAATAAATTTTTAATTAATCTTTTATACTTACAAAAAAAATATTCCTTTTCATTTTTTTATTTAATTTTTTTATTTAAATTAAAAGAGAATAATATAAAAAATTATTTAGATATGAAAAAAAAAAATGTTATATTCTTTTTTTTACTTAAAATATTTTTAGAATAGTTTATATTTAGATACAAATATATAGGGATTTAAAAAATTTTATTTTTATATATTTTTTTATTTATTTTTCTTTTTTTAAAAATTATTTATTCAAAGCATGCAACTTTATCTTCGTTTAATTTATTATGACAATTATTACTAATTCAATAAAAAATGTGAAGTTAATTTAAATTAAACATTAGAAGGATTATGGTAATAACGAAAAATAAATATCACAACAAAATAGATACATATTCTATAATTACATTATTATTTTTTTTTTTTTCTTTTTGATGTCATTTTTAAGTTTTTGTTTTATAATTATGTAATAATTATATATACTAAAAGTTTTTTTTTTATCGTTATTTAATTTTTTTTTCTTTTGTATCGTTTTATTATTCAAATGCTTACTTTCAAAACTTTAACCTTTTTTGTTTCCTCCTATAAGAAATTTTTATTATTTTATAATAATGGATTTTATTTTCTCTTTTACCATTTTTAACGGATTCATATTATAGAATAAAATTAAATATAATAAAAAAGGATTAGTTAAATATAAAATGCACTTGTAGGAAGTATATCACTATACTGTATTCAAAAAAAGAAGTTATGTTTTTCGTTATAATGTTTTAATTTTAGATGAATATCAAATAGATATATCCTAAAAAATTAATTTTTTTTTTTTTCATTAATAAAGAATGCATATTTTTAGAAGTAATTTCAAATATATTTTTTATCTAAACATAGGATTATACATTTCATATTTAATAAAATAAAGTATCGATTGTAGTATGTTATAAAACTAAAGAATAAAAAAAATAAAGGATAAAAAAAAGTTTACAATTTTAAATTACATTAACTTCATTCCTTCAATTTTCTATGCATATTATTTCACATTTTCTATATGTTATTGTTGTTTGGTTTTATTTTATATATTTACATATTTATATTTTTATATAAAATAATAGTTTTAATAGTATTATTTTTGTTTTAATTTACATTTACATAACTATTTTTCTATTTTACTTAAATATTTTTAACATTTATCTTATTTTCATGTTTTTTATTTTTATTTTCATTTTTTGTAATTATATGGTTGTATTTATTTATTTTTCGTTTAAATTATTATTCCATATGGATAAAAAATATAATAATATATATAATATATGTAAATATTACTTTTAATTAAACATTTATAATTTTATTTTATCCATATATATATATATATAGTGAGAAAGAGAGAAAAAGAGAGAGAAAGAGAGAGGGAAAGAGAACTTTGTT
>NW_021628229.1:14478-155837 GCF_900005855.1 Plasmodium gallinaceum | reverse complement strand
GCAATTTTTAACCTTTCTAATAATAGTAATATGAAATAAATTAATTTTTTATGTTTATATCATCTTTAATATTATTATATCTATAAATCTACAAATATAATAAAAAACAATTTGTTATATATTATTTTTATGAAAATTTTTACTTTTCATCAATTTTATTTTCATTCATTTGTTATTCTACTTATAAGACATGAAACTAAGATAATAAAAAATTTCTCACAACTTTTATTATTATATTTACTTCTATCTACATTCTGCTACTGAATCTTAAAAATATATCAATATTTTTTCTTTATTCTTTAATAAAACGAAACAAATATATGTATAATCATTACCCTTTCAGTTAGAAAATTATAAAAAGAAGCTTTAGTAGCTTTATATAAAAATAAATATATCTTGAGATATATGTTTTATGTAATACATTGTATAATGAATGCATGCATTCCTTTAATATGAAAATCCTTTATAATTGTGTTACATTTATATCTATATATTTATATTTTTGTATTTAAAATTAAATATTATATTTATCATTTTTACTTTTTATTGTAGAATATTCTTCAACATATATGTTAGCTTTTATGGTTCTTTATTTTAATTATATATATTCTTTCTTTTTTCTTACACAAATAAATTAAAATATATTATACATTTATGTTAGTAATTTATTAATTTATTAATTGCTTATTCAATGATTTTTTTAGTGTTGAACAAATAGATTAATATAGAGCGTGTCGATTTGTCTATACTAATATAATTAACTTAAATTTTTTTTTAATACTGTAAACCAGTAAATTGTATTTGTGTTGTCTAATTAGTTCAGTATTTATTTCTTTCCAGAAGAATCTATATCTTTTAATAAAAGTCCTATATTTTCATTAAAAACTTAAATCATCATTATTTATTTTGATTACATATATTTTATTTATAATATTATGAGTAATCATTAACAATTCAAATTCACTGCCTTCAAATAAACAAGCATAAGCAATCAATAGAATACAAATTGAATTATATAAATACTATGAAATATGAAAACTTTATTATTATTAATATAAAATTTTCTTATATAAATTTAAACAAAATATACTACAGGAAACTTTTTAGTTAGCAACTATTCTTTTTTTAATTTTTCAACAATACAACCTTTTTAAAAAAAAAATAAATATATTTCTTTTATGTGTTTTAGAATTTACAAAAAAAAAAACAAAAGAAATAACTAATTTTTTTTTTTTTTTTTTATCCAATGCTTGCATGACTAATTTATATTTGGTAAATAAAAGGCTTTATTAACCTTTTTGGTAATAAAAAGGACTAGCTATGTGAAATTTAACAGCATTATATTTAAATTGATGGACGTAAATCATAACAAAGAAATAATTAATATATAATTAATTAATAATCAATGTTCAATAAGGATATAAATTTTTAATAAAAACAAAGATGTCCATTAAAGTAAATAAATGCCTATTGAAATTAAAGAATGCTGAACGATGTAGAACACATAATTAAGAATCACTTGTTCAAACCATTTAAAAATATATATAAATACATAAAAAATCGTAGAGGAAACTCTACATGCTCTTTATTAATTTGTTTGTTTAGTACTCTAGCAAAGTCACCGAACACCCAATTAATAAATCATCATTCCAATAATACCTTTAAAATTTGTTTTAATTAATGTCTTAGTTCCTTTAATATAATAATCGAATGTTTCGCATGCTACTACTATAGCAAATAATTCTTTTTCAACAGTTCTCCATCTCTGTTGTATTTCATTTAGTTTCTTCGATGTATAATGAACGAATCTAGTTTAACCTGTGTCCTTATCAACTTCAGTCAATACAGCTCCTATAACATAATATGATGCGTCAGTATAAGTAGTATAGGGTTTTCTTAATTCTGGGAATGATGGATATGTAATTTCGGTAATTTTTTTATTGATTTGCTCAAAAACCTTTGAATGCTCTTCTTTCCATTCAAATTTCTGTTTTTTAGTTAACAATGGAACTAGTTTATAAGTCCACTCTGATAAGTTCTTCATATAATTCCTGTAATAATTAGCAGCTCCTAAGAATAATCTTAATTGCTTTTTAGATTTAGGCCGTTCTGCCTCAATAATTGTTTTTACCTTATCTAATGAAGGTCTTATACCATTTCGATCTATCTCTTGGCCAAGATAAGTTATAGATGTTTTAAAAAGTTCACACTTTTCTGTATTTATTCCTAAATTATTATTACAGAGCAATTCAAATACTCTTTTTAATACTTCTAAGTGCTCAAATAATGTTTTTGTAAGAATGATGATGTCATCGATGCACACAACTACATAATTCTCTTGAATTAATTTCATAAAAATATCTTTCACTATTCTTTGAAATTGTGTAGAACTTGTTTTTAGTCCAAATGGTAATACGTCAAATACAAATGTTCTTCTCTTAGGAACTATAAATCCAGTATATGGTTTACTACTTTCTTCCATTACGATATTCCAAAATCTATTTTTAAGGTCTATTTTCGAGAACCATTTTGTTCTATGAAACGTTTGAAATATGTGTTTCATATGTGGGATGACATATAAATCATCGAGTATAAATTTATTTAAATATCGATAGTCTAACGTGACTCTCCGATGATCTGTTTTCTTCCGAACCATTACGACTGGTGAGGTCTAATCTGCATTAATGACTTATTACTTTTAATTTTATCATTTCATGTATTTTTCGATGTAATTCTGATAACATTTCTTTGTTCCATGGTATAGGGTTATAACGCTGAGGTTTCCCTTGTACCTAAATAGAAACTTTGTATTTGTTGTCGGGTTCCATGATTTTATTTTTCCAGAGTCTTGTATTATTTCTTAATACTTTTTCCAACTCTTCTTTATTATTCTGATCTTTTAAGTCAGATCCTTTAATAAAATTCTGAATAATTTCTTTATTCGAATTCTCTAATTTATCCTCTTTTACTTCGGGTTTAACTTGATATATATATATATGTATCGTTTTTTCTTATAATGGCATATCTGATTTATTAATTGGGTGTTTGGTGACTTTATTAAAATCCTGAACAAACAAATTAATAAAGAGCACGTAGAGTTGCCTCTACGGTTTTGATGTATTTGTATATATTTTTAAATGCTTTGAACGAGTGATCCTTAATTATGTGATCTACTTCATTCAGCATTCTTTAATTTCAATAGGCATTTATTTACTTTAATAAAAATCCTTATTTTTATTAAAAATTTAAATTCTTATTGAACATTAATTATTAATTAATTGTAAATTACTAGTTTATTTGTTATGAGTTACATTCAGCAATTAATATATATTGCTGTTGAATTAACAAACATAAACTATTATGGACAAATATCAAAAATTATATAAATATTAATTACATGAAAATTTTATTGTTATTTTATATAAAATTTTCTTTTACAAAATTCATCACAATAACTATTTCATTTCTTTACCAAAAAAAAAATTCTTTTTTTTTTTTTTTTATTTTTTTTTATTTATTTATTAGTAACAAATATTTTAAAAAATTGATTTTTTAATCAATTTTTTTCCTGACTATCTTTGCATTTTTTTTATCAAATTTGATTCTTGACAGTCTTTGTATTTTTTTTTTTTAAAAAAGAAGTACAAACAAAAAAAAATAATCAATATTTTTTTTTTGTGTGTATGCATGGTCAACTTCTTATTCTTCATTTAACTAATCCTTTTATTTTCCAAAAAGGTTAATAAAGCCTTTTATTAACCATACCTATATATTTGTACAGGTAAAGAAATTCAAATTCCACTTTTTAAAATTAAACCACTAGGAAATTAAACTAGAGAAATATATGGAATTCAATTTAGAAAATTTATGCAAGTTACTGAAATGAATAAGAAAAGGCCTGAACTTATACGTGAATTAGAACTTAAAAATTATTTTGATATTAATAGAAGAGATATTACAGCAACATATAAATTAAATTATAATGAAGGATTGAGACAAATAAAAAGCTACATAAAGGGATTGTGATTGTAAAAAAAGTCAGAGAAAATAAAATAGAATAATATCATATTTGCCTCAAGATGGTAGAATATGGTCCACGAATAATATTATAGACTTCTTTTGTATAATATTTAGATGAATAAATGGAATAAAAACATTTTATTATGTTCATGCTGAATTGAAGATATAATGTATAATCATAAATAAGTACATCAAAAAAAAAAAAAAAAATATATAAAAAGAAAAAGGTTATCTTAAAAAAAAAATAATTTTTTTTTAATTTTTTTTTTTTTGGATTATGTGTAAATTACTACGAAGTATATATTTTAAGTTAAAATATAATATTAGCGAAATTACATTTTGGAAAGATGTTTAAATTGACTTTAAAAGAAAAAAATAATTAACTAATAATACTATTTGGTGTTAAAAAAAATGAATATTTTTAAATAAAATTTTTAATTAAATAAAAATTTATTTAAGTTAAAATTCTCTTTATTGATATGTTTGTTCAATATTTTATTTATTTACTCCTTGTTCAATAATTTTAGTAGTATTGAACAAATTAGTAAAGAGCACGTAGAGAAAATTCTATTTATTTTATTTTTATTAAATTAAGAATACTGACCAAATTATTCACTTTTATTAACATAAAATATTAACTGCATCAGTTAATTTTAATTGTTGTTGATTTACACAATATTCCATGTGTATCACGTTCCTACTTCCTCTTTAATCTTTCATAAAAAAAAAATAAAATACTCTGGATTATCATCCTCAAAAAAAAATAAAATTTTTTTTTTTAAGAAAGAAAATAATAATAATAAAAAAAATAATTATCAAAAAAAAAAAATTAATTTTATTTTTAAGCAAGCATCACAATAAAAAAAATATATTTTTTTATATAATTGTGAGTACAGAAAAAAAAAAAAAAAAATATAAAAAAATATATCTACATTTTTTTTTAGCGTAAATGTTTGTGCAAACATTTTATTTATGTTTGAACGTGCACACGTAAAAATATGTTTACTCATTTTATCTATTTAAATATTATTTAAGACATATCAATAACACTATTTATTTACCAGTACTTTTGCAGAGTCATTGAATATCCAAAAAATAAATCAGTAACATAGGTTATCTTTCCTTAATAGCAAACGAAAAAAAATTATTTTGTTATACATTGTACACATTACGCTAACTTCAAGAAAAAAAATAAAATAAGTAATAATTTTTTTATTTTTTCAATGTACGTAAAAATATACATATAGAACAGTGCTTCAAAAAAAAATTATTTTTTTTCACATACGTTATTCCTAGACATATACTATTTAGTATAAATGCTTTAATGTATACATTTTCCTTGCAACTTTTTACCTAAATATATAAAGTTTAATATATTTTACAGTCATTTTTATTATAACTAAAAAGGTCAATAATATATTTTTTAATAAGCATGCAAAAAGAATACATATATTAAAACTAGTATACTAAAAAAAAAAATGTATCTATATATTTCGTATGAACGTGTAAAAAAAAAATAAAAAATAATACAACATACGTATGTTAATGATAATTTCATTTAATTTTTTTTTATGATTAGACCTTAAAAAAAATATATTTTTTTGTTTTTTTTTTGTTGCATGTAAGAAAAATAATTTTTAATTTTCATTTGTATAATGCATGATGTTACTCATAATAGAAATGCTTAATGTTTTATACGAAGTTAATTATATAATTCAAATGTTAATTCATGTTTATAAAAAATAATAAAGTAGTAATTCAGTGATAAAATATTAAAACTTATGTAAATATAAAATTTATTTTATAACAAATAAAATAAATAGAAATTACTCTGCATGATCCTAATTAGCTTGAATATATAATTTATAATATTATCATCCTATTTTAAAAGATAAATAAATAATTAGGAAAATATATTCTTTATCTGTATATACTAGGGATTCAATGAAAAATATACACGTATAGATGTGTACACTAAAAAAAAAAAAATTACGTAAAAATATATGTGTAGCTAAATGATAATTTTTACTACTTTTTTTTTTTTTTTTTGTTTGTCCATATCGAGATTTACAAATGTCATATGAAATATTATGTATATAGGGTATTGTATAAATTAAATAATAAATAATTAATATAGTTGATATTTAATATAAATCATAAATAATTTAATTGATAAATTATTTTCCAAAAAACATAATAAATAGAGTTTTCTCTACATTCTCTTTATTAATCTGTTTGTTCAATACTAACAAAGTCAATGAATAGTCAGTTAATAAATAATCACCCAATGTATTATTAAATTTTTTAAATGAAAATTTGATAAATCAATATTTTAGAAAAGTCATTCAACAATAAATAAACCATATATATATATACAGATACAGATAATGGGAATTAATCTAAAACAAAATTGATGATATAAAGACATAAATAAAATGTTTATTCTATGTTTCCTTGATAAAACTAGTTTAACCTCTTAAATAATTAATTAGGAACTTCAAAAAGAATTATAATTCAATTGATATCTTTAGAAGATAAAAATAGTGATTATAACATGTAAGTATAGATATTCCATTAAGGAATACGATAAACTCCCAAAGTAAAACTTTAGATTATATTCATTAAAGAGTATTAACTTTTTTAAATACCTGAATTAGTAATATGATGTAGCGAATTTGTCGTATATTCAAGGCATTTAAGAAAACATTTTAACAATTTATCCATAAGTATTATTGTATTGACATATATATTAATGAAGGGAAAAATTTTTTGTTTTGTGGAATTTTAATTTGTTAATAATTATATTTTATCTTATTTATTTTTTTTTAATTATATCTCTAATTAATTAACTAATAGTTTTTAATAAATCATATTTATTATTGGAGAGAATTAATATTTAATAAATGATTTTATATTTTTATTGGATCTTAAGGAGAATTGTCAATTTTTATAGAAAATTTTAATTTATTTCTAATCAATTGTTTTTATAATGCCAATTTAATTTTTAATTAAAATTGGAAGGAACTTTAATTATATTATATCAATATCTTTTATTAAATATATCACCCTTTAAAAATAATAAAATATATTGAATTAGCATATTTTTATTTAAAGGATTATATTTGTTATATGAAATAATTTGTTTACTCAATAAAATATTTATTAATTAGTTATTTGATGATTTTTTTGAAGTATTGAATATATACGTTAATAAACAATATTTGGAAAAATTTCTACTAAGTTTACTACAAGAATTGTTCTATTGTTAATTATATAATTAATTAGGTGTTCAATTTATTAAAAATATATTAGATTTAGAACACAGTGCTTAAAGTATAACAAGCATTTTAAGTAATTATAAGTACAATACTCTAAACAAAAATATTCATTCTTATTATTTTTATTATTTCTCTAATTATTTCATGTAAATCTCTTTCATGCTTTTCTTTTTATTAAACTGTATGCTTCTAAACAAAATAAACAAAAATAAACATAGTATAAACACAATAAGAATACAAGAAAAACAAAAAAGTGTGTGAACTCCATTTGTGAATATTGAAAAGCTAAATAATTCATTTTTTATGTTGAACTAATATATAAACAGGTTAAAGCATATTCTTATTAATTAGAAGGTAATTCATATCAGTAATAAAATGAATGGTATTTATATAAAGTATATGTAAGCTTAACATACAAACAATATGCATGTAGAGTTCTTTAATTTATTAGCTGAATTTCATATCTAAAAAGGTTATATATATTTTTGTTAATCACTCATATAAAATAAAAATCAGAAAAAAACTTTTTGAAAAAAGACGCGCATATTAATATTAATGTTGTATTATTAAATTATGTAATTAAAAAATGTATTGTAAAAGAAAAAATACTAATCATTACATTATAAAAATTATAACACATAATATTTTATCTTTAAGAATATATACAAAAAAAAAAAAAAAATGAATAAAATGCAACGTTTTAAAAAATAGAATTATCCTAATTTGTTATTTCTTACTCAAAGAATTTTGTTAAGTATTGAACATGTTGAATAATAAATGTCATTTAGAAAAATATCTACAAAGTTAAACTGTTGTAGTTATTTCTTTTATTATAAAATTAGTATTTAAGCTAAATGAATTTTTAATTATTTAAAAATGTTTAAACATTAATACGGAGTTTATAGACATAAAAAAACACTTTATGTTCACATAAAACTAATACTTATAATAAAAATATTCTATTTCTTGTTGCTTTTATCTTCATTCTTGGTACATTTTATCTTCATATAAAAATTTCGAGATATTTTGTTACTTATTTTCCTTATCTCCAAAAATGTGACTTTAATAAAATTATGTGTTCTTTTTTTTTATTTTATAATATATAAATAATATGAACATTTCAAAAAAAAAAAATACAAGTATATATATAAAACACATATGATTAATCTTAGAAGTTCATAATTTTAGAGTATTTTAGAATGCATAAATTTTTGTGATACTCATGTAGAGTACATTATTTATATATATTGGACTAGTATATATGCAGATTAATATATATTATTATTGACCATATACTTATATAGGTATATACTTCAATTTATATATTTATTTTTTTATTTACATATGTTGTAATTTTAACTGATTATAGTTGAAATATTTTTAGTAAAAATAGGAATACATTAGGTAATAACAACACAGTAACTATGGATTATATATTTACACAATTAATTTTCTTTCTATATTTGTACATTCATTTATTCAATCCTTTTGAATCATTATTATTCAATTAATGAACTATGCTTTCAATGAAAGATTAAAAAACCTTATCATCCCACTACTTTAAACTATGATATATACACATTTTTCTGCGAATTTTTTTATTTTAAAATTTTCATCAATATATAAATAAGATTCTTCTTTATTTTATATAAAAAGTTATATCTACTAACAAATATTTTCCTTTTTGTTTTTTCTTTTTTCATTTAAACATACTCACTTCATGAATTAATTTATTTTTTATGGAGTTTATTTCACTTTATAATTCAATTCTTTTTTTTTATGTTTTACCATTCTAAATTTTTTAATTATAGATAAATTCTATTTTACCATGTAACACTTTTTAAAAGACTTGTTAACAAAAAGGTCAATATAATAAACTCATACTAACCTTATTTTAATTCATCTATCAAATAAGCATTATCTTTTTATTTACTTCTTTTTATATTTTACTTCTCTTATTTCTTCTTTCGATTTTTTATATTTCCTTTATCATCCATTAATTTTATTGTTTCCTATTCAGTTTTTTAGACTATGTTTATTAAATAATAACTAAAGTAATGCTTCTCCATATTATTTGAATATATGTTATAGTTCATTTTTCAAATTATAAATTAAAAGAATCCTAAAGAGTTAATGAATTTTTAATTCAAATATATAAAAAAAAAAAATAGTGAAATTTTTTTTTTTCATTTTATGATATAAAAACTCTGTTATAATATATGATATAAAGGAAGAAAGAAAATTTTCGATAACATTTTGAAAGGTTTAGGGTTTGTAAATTTCTTAATTAATGGCTTTATTATTTAATTTTTAAATGAGTATTTAACACACTTTTGTGTATTCACGATGAATCTAATTAAAATTATTTTTTGTAATTTATACCTGATTTAATATCTCATATACTAATGTTGTATCGTTAAAAGGAAAAATATTTTTTCTTAATGAGAATTTGTTATTAAATTAATTTCCATTACTATCTGTAATCTTATATAATGTTGAAATTATAATTTTATTTTTAAATAAAATCAAAAGAGTATATATTAAGTTCTCGTTATAAAGTTACAAAATAAAATGTAACAAAATTTTAAATGATTTCACCTTAATTTTAATCATTTTAAGGTTTCTACAAAAAATAATCATTGTTAAATATTTTTACATTTTTTTCTTTTTTTATTAACTTTTTTTCGTTATTTTCCATTTTCATCTAAAAAAAAAAAATTAAGGCTTTAAGTGCATATAAATAATAATACAAAGAAACCTTTAGTGGAAATATTAATGAAATTATTACATTCCCTTCTTTCTATCTTATTTAGAAACGACAGACATATAAATATAACTTCTTAAAATTATAAGAAATAATATTTTCTTTTTAAATAATTGAGTTTTTCTTTAAGACCTTTTATTTAAATATTTATATTAATTAAATGATTTTTGTAAAATATTTCTTAATATATAATTACATTTTGTAATTTAGAGATGTTAGAACTTCTAAGTTTTTTAAAAAAAATACTAAGTTTATAGAATATTCAATGTATTTATTCCATAGTTAATACATTTATTCTTTGTATATCATTAATTTTTCTTTACATTTTATGATTTCATTATCCATTTTTTTTTTATTTATTTAATTTTTATTATTTAAATATTCCTTATTTTTAATGATAACCATAAAGATTTTTAAATGGTTAAATTTTGAATGTATATCTTTTTTTATTTTTTTTTAATATTAATGGATTTTTCTTTGAAAAAAACTAAAAAAAATAAAAAACCATAATATATTTAAAAATTGATAGACATTTAGTTAAATAATAAAAAATAATAGATAGAAATTTTTTTTTTTATTTTTTATATAAATCATTCATATATTATTTTTTTTCTTCTAAATAAAATTCTTATGTTGTTTTGCTCAATAAACTTTGAAGTAAATATAAATTTATAAATAATTTTCAAGAAAAAGAAAAAAATTATATACTATAAAATAATAGCAGTTATACAGTACTTTTATTAATTTTTCAAAAATATTCTTTAACTCCATATATTGCTTGATTTATATTCATCGAATTTTTTATACATAATTCTATTTTATTAAAAATCAACATAAATTAATATTATTTATTTTTTTTCATTTTATTTTACTTAATTTTAATAAAATGTGATGTTTTATGATTTTTAAAGCTTTAACTTTTTATAAAAATTAACTAACTAAATAAAAAATAAAAATGATAATTATTATGTACATAAATATTATTTTTCTTTTAATAAGATACTTCAAATTTTTTTTTAAATATTGAATTTTTCTTCATTATCTATTTTTAGAATAGAAATCTATGCTACAAAATATATGTAATTCATAAAAAATTAGTTAACTCTCGGTTTTGTTTAAATTCAATGATTAGCAATACTTGATATAATTTGTAATCTTATGATTTTACAACTAATAAAATTAAATGTAAATGATATATGTGTTATTTATATTTACAAACAATTTTAATAAAGATTTAATTATGAGATATAAAAATAAAGTTTACACAAAAATGAGTTATATTTATTTAAAATATAAAAAAGAAATTTTAAGAAAGCGCAAATTTAAAAAAAAAAAATAAAAAAAATATATATGAAAATGACATAAATTAATATTTTTATTAAGTGACTATAAAATAGAATCTTTAAACAAAATTCTAAAATATCTTATAAAAACATGTGCAATAAATGGCATATTTATAAGAATATTATCATCTTTTTATTTTAATAATTTTTTTTAATACATTTTTACTGATTAATTAAATATTGAAAAAAAAAATTTTTAATGAAATTAAAATTTTATATAAAAATTTACATATTGTTTATTATGTAAAAGAACCAATTCTAATTTCATAACAAAAATATAAGTTATTTAAGAAATAAAAAAATAATAAAATATTTTTATTTTTACATAATTTTAAAAAAAATAAAAAAATACTTTTTAATATTTAAGATGAAGATTATTAGTGTTCAATAAAAAATATTATTCTTTTAAATTTTGTATAATTATATGAATAATAATTTTAAAAGTAAAACAAAATTGTTTATTTACATAATTTATATCTGAATATTGCAATAAATATATTATTTTTCACATTGATTTAAAACTAATATATATATGCATGTAATTCTTCTTGACGTTTTTTTTTTTCTAAGGTAGAGAAAGTAAATATACTAAATTTTTATTTAGATTCAAATTATTTAATTTTAAACAAATTATAGCAACTTTATTTTAATTTTATTATCATAAAATATAATATTATATATTTATAATTTATTTAATATCACATAAATAAAATCGTGAAATTATTATTAGATATATTAAGTAATATTCTAATTCTTTTATTTTTAAATAAAGATAATGTAAATATAATAAATTTAAATTCTAAGTGGACCGATATTTTTTTTTATTTTTTCTTTTTATTTCCGTAGTAGTAAAAGTCTCTATAATCTGATGAATATCTACTTTTATTCGGTAAAAATATATCATTTATTTTTAATACTTCTAAATAGATTATCTTATAAACATGTATATAATTTTACTTAAAAAGTAAAAATATATCTTTTAGTTTTTCTAACAAAATATAAAGAAAAAACTTCTATATTTCTTTTATTTTTATTAATATTTTTTATTCTTTTTAAAAGATATCTATGAAATTCATAATACATTACATGTAAAAAAGTATTAAGAAAAATATATTTCCTATTATTTTAATTATTTCTTGTAATTTTTTATAAATATTGGAAAAAAAAAAAAAAAAAAAAAAAAAAAAAAATTATGTAACACTGTTTTTATTTTTCCACCCATAAAATTATACATTTATTTTTATATATTTAATCTCACATAAACTTAATACATTCAAAAATAGTATGTATGAGTTTTTTAAATTCTTTAATATGTTTCAACTTGTTAATTAATATATTATCTTTTATTTTAAATCTTATTTTATATTACTTAAATTTATTTCATTTTAATTAAAAGTAGAATAATTCAGATTATTTCATTTTTGAAAAAAAAAAATTTTCTATTATTAAAAGATGTAAACTATAACATAATTTCTCAATTTTATGTAGTTTTAAATACATTTTATATTTATTTAGAATTTATTTATAAATTAAAATTATTATAATCTAAATTTTAATGTTATTTTTTATATTTATAAAGAGAAAACCACTAAATGCATACATAAAATAAAATGTTAATATTTTAAGAACTTTTGTTAGTTCATATTAAGTATGAGTTTCAGTATTTTTTTTAGATTTATATGAAATAAAGTAAAAAGAAAAATAAAGTAAATTAAAATGAAATTTAATAAAATAGAACAAAATTAATTAAAAAAAAATATAAAAATAATGGTGTAGTAATTAAAATAGCAAAGATACAAAAAAAAAAAATAAAAATAAAAATAAAAATAAAAATAAAAAATAAAAATAAAAAATAAAAAATAATATAAATAAAAAAATAAAAATAGATTTAAAATTAAAAAATTAATTAAAACAAAATATAGCAAATAATAATGAAATAGTAATAAAAAAATTAATAAAAATGAAATAAAAATATAAAAATAATAAAAATAATTAAATATATTTTTTAAATATTATTTATTCTAATTTTTTTTAACTTATAATTATTTATTATTGTCAAGTGTCTAATATTTTTATATTTCAAATAAACATTATTATGAATTTAATTACTACATCTTTAAGTTTTATACAAAATGAATATTATAAAAATATTTTATATTTTTAATTATTTGTTGGTTGTCAATTTCTTAACGCCACATTTGTGTAATAATAATTTTAATTTTTTGAAAAACTTAAATTCAAATGTAGAAGTTCATTCAAAGTCTAAGGAAAAAAAAAGAAAAAAATTAATTTTGTTTTCATTTATAGCTACAGCATTAGCAGTATCTATTGCATCTTCATTGGGAATACACTTTTATTTATGGAAAAAAAGAAAAGGTAAACCTTTATCTGATTTGCAATATGACATCTCAGAAAGTAAGAGGGAAATTCCTCCATCTGTTTGGGATAACAAACATTTGGGAAAAGTAGCAGTTGATGTTTTAGATGAAGCAATAGAAAGAGGAGAGCTTGATGTGAAAAAAGCTCTTCAGGAAGGAATATTAGATGAAAATTTGGCATGTCCGTCTCTTGAATCCATAAAAAAGTATATAAGAGAAGGTGCAGAAGATAGATTCTTGAAACTTACTAAATCACAAATGGAGGAAATAGAAAATATGGCACATTATTGCTTATATAATATCAAATTTATATCGCTTCCTAAACAAATTAGAGAACTAAGTATGGTTCCTGAACCTGAATAAAGAAGGTGAAACAATACGACTGATAAATGAAGATGCATAATTATAAGAAGAACAATATTTTCTTTTTTTAATAAAATTTGTCTATTTTTAATTTTCTATGTTGAGGATGAAGATTGAAGATTATAAGTATGTGTTTTTTAATTATGGTAAAATGAATAATAAAAGAAATTGTCTTTATTTTAAGTTAAGAATATATATATGTATTTCTAATAGCATTTTTTATAAAATATACTTAAATTATATTTTTCTATGTTTTTGTTATTATTCTACATTCACATTTTTATTTTAAATAATACACATTTAATATGTTGATTCCTCATTTGTTATCATTTTTTCTTTATTTTATAAGTGTTATAGTGGCATTGTTAGCTCATTAGGTACATTGACTTAAAACTCTTTTTAAATTTTCTCATTTTATTTTTTGATTTTTCATTATATCTCAAGACCTTAACTTTTATCATTATCACTTTTTTTTTCTTTTTTAAACAGTTATGAAGCATTTGAAAACATTTTAATTTAATATATTTCATATGTAAAAATAAAATTTATGGTACTAATAAAAAAAAAAAATTAACATATAATTATCAAATATATATAGGAACCAAATAATACTACACATCATAGAATGGTTGAATTATATAAATTAATATGAAGGTTTTAATTTACTTCATTATATTAATATTTTTCAGGAGAAAAACATATTATGCTTTTACATAATGAATTTTAAAATATTTTTCCAAAATAATACTAATGAAAAAATAAAAATGAAATTTTGATATTATTACACCAATTATAACTTTGTTAAATTGTTAATTCTATTACATTTTAATAAATTAGAAAGTTAAATTTTATAATTATTTAAATATCATATTTATTTATATTTTTACCAACAACATATGTAAAACATTAAAAAGAATAAAAACAATAAGATATTTAACAAATATAAATGTTATACTTTAATATTTTCACTTTTCATCACATAAAAATAATTTTTAAATAAATTCATTAATTAAACACAGAAAAAAATTTATTCATTTCTTGAAAATAAACAATTCCAATATAATAAAGTTAAATTATTAGAAAAAAGTTAAATTTTTTAAAAGAAAATTTTTTAAATGAACTTTTTTTTTTTTTTTCCATTTAAAGTTAAATATATGGTTAATTGTTAAGTAAATATAAATGCTGTGTGTGCATACATATTTGTATTATGTTATACTTTTAACAGCATCTAAAAGATATGAGAAAAAATTAGCAACACTATTGTTACCGAATGATATTAATTTTGAATGTCATTGTATATATACTTATTCTGATGAATAATTAAAATGCAAAATCTAAAAGTTATATATTTTTTAATATATCATTATTATTATACCTGTCTCTTTTGTTTACGTTATTATTTCATACCGCACTGTTATCATAAAACCATCAAAGGAAGATGGAAATAAATTAAGCGTAAAAAAAATAATAGTTATAGAAAAATATATTTAATATTATATACTGAAATACATTTTAATCATATGATTATTTTTCTTTTTCTTTATTTTACCAAATAATATGAAAAATAAAATCTTCTAATTTTCATTTATTGACTCACAAATAATTAAATTTCCTACTTAACACTTTCATAGTAATTTAAAAAAAATATTTTAATTATTGCATCAACTCACTCCTTTTTTATACTACATGAAAATTCAATACTTTTAATAAAAATATTTTATTCTAATATTTTGATTCTACTTTTCTTACCAACTCAATATTTAGTTAACGTTGCAACGTAGAAAAAAGTCCCATTCAAGAAAAATTTCTTAAATCATTTATGTTATTTTGTAAATTTAAAAAAAAAAATATACATAAATAAAAATATATACATCATTAAAAAAATAATAAAATAAGTAAAAAATAATATGCATTGAAAATAAAAGACATTCAAAAAAAAAAAAAAAAAAAATACTTTTTTTTTTTTGTATTATTTATTAATTGCTTATTAATGACTTTACTAGTATCAAAAAAATTAATAAATGGCGTTAGAATAAACTTAATTTAATTAAAATTTTAAACTAAAAATTTTTATTTTTACTAATAAGCATTAAATGCTACTCATTAGTTTATTATTTTTTAAAATAATATATATGATACTCCAAAATATAATTTCTCTAATATTACATTTCAACTTAAAAACATACACTCTACATCAATCCACATATCATTATCAAAAAAAAAAAAATTTTTTTCTATTAAAGATTACATTTTTTTCTATCTTTTTAATAATAATAAAAAATATTATATAAAATTTCTTTTTTTTTTTTTAGTGTACATTTTGAATAGCTACTTTATGTGTTTATGGTTGCACATTGTCCACACAATTTAGGATTCACAAAATAAAATATTTTTATTCTATTTATTCATATAAATATTAGAAAAAAGATGTATATAATATTATTTATAGATCATTTAATAATATTTTTTCAATGGTTGGTGTTAACGAATAGCTAACGTATTTTTATTAATATCATATAGTAAAAATAAACCTGTGAATATAGAAGTTTTAATAGCTAATTTAATTAACCATATAAGTAATAATGAAATTATTAAAATAAATATTTTTAAAAATCATAAATTTTTTTAACATAAGTTATATTTTTTAGAATAAGTGTAACTCCAATATATATACAAGACACTTGCCATATGTAGTAAAAAAGTGAAGCAAAATAAATTGCATTAATATATATAATTTCAAAAAAATGAAATACACTAATGGTGTAATATTTAACGTTATAAATTAAAGATAAAATATTTTTAACTTTTTTATATTTCTTTAATATTTTATTAAAAAAGACAGTTAAAAAAAAATAATATGTATAATATTTTGAAAGTAGTTAACAACTCCCTATATAAATATGTCTCAACTAGAATAAAATGAAAAATATTTACTTTTATAATTTTTATTTCACGATAAAAAAATGATTTCCTTTTTTAGAGAAAATAATGTACTTTTTTCATTTGATTTGTAAATAATGAATTTAGCAATAAATTATTTTTATAATGTGCATAAAAATCTTAAATTATAATATTTTTATATATTAGATATTTTAATATTTATTTAATTTCCGCGTGTTGTAATAACGCTGTAGATAAAAAAATTATTAATTGGTTAATAATAGATATAATTAACCTTTTTGATATTCTAATATAACAAAAGTATTATGCAATGGAGTTTTCATTGCATGAAAAACATTTGAAAGATATATATCTTTAAAAGAATATCTAAGGATGTGCATAATATTAAAAAAAAAATTATATAGAAAAAGTCGATATTAACTTTTGAAAAAAGAAATTATCCTTCTTTAAAATTTTTTCTTTTACAAGGTTGTACTTTTTAGAAAAAAAAAAAATAAATATAATTGTTATTTTTTTTATTTTTTTGTGTGTAAATTATTTGATTTTTTAGAGATAATAGATGGTTATAAAATCATTAAGAGGCACAATTGAAAAAATAAGATATATAAAATTTTTTTTTATTTTATAAAATATATATAATTCTTTAAAGACTCAATAATTATATATGACAAGTGTCTCTATAATAAGCTATTAAATAAAGACGTCTATATATACTTTTTATTATCACATCTACTTAGAATACTGTAAAAGTATTTAAAAAGACTATTAATATATCATTTATTCATTAATTATTTATTTAAATTGTTTTATAATATCATGAAAAATAAAATTAATGTAGATCATTTAGAGAAGGTTTATTAATTTTATTTATCATATAATTAATTATTATAGATGAAGTATAGTTCTTATGTAATTATACAACATAAAATGAAGTAAATAGTTCATTTTATATATTGTTTGTAATCCTTTAATTAACACTATATTAATTATTTTTATTATTCTTAAAACATTAACTAATTTATAAAAGGATCATAATGTTTAGTAAAAACTTTTATTTTTATTAAAATTTGAATATTCCATATTTTCAGACATATAATTAAATAATATATATATATATATATATATATATACTATCTTTTCTATAAATTGATTATGGTTAATGATAATATTTTTCTTTTTTGTTATTAATAATTAATAAATTTTTCATGAAAAAAAAAAATATAGTTACCCACCTATAAATATATATATTATATCAATGAAAAAGAATTTTCACAAAAAAAAAAAAAAAAATAATCGTAAAGAATTTTTCGTTCTTGATAGAGAAATCTTTCTTTTGTGTAAAAGAAAAATTAAAGTAACATATTTCATGTAAATACAAGGACATATAATAAGTATATAAACAGAAAATATTTTTATTAAAGGTAATATATATATGCTCAAAATATTTATAGTACCTTACATAAAAACTATGTGTTAAAATTCATATATTTTAACATACTAAATATTTTAACAATATAAGTTCTAGATTCATTATAAAAATACTACTTATCTTAAAAAAGTAGTTGATATATCTAAAAAAATTATTTATAAAATTATTCGCTTTATATTTTATAGAATGCTTTGTAGTGTTTAATAATAATTTAGATAATGAATAAATATTATATTTATAGGATAATAAAATTAGACTTTTGAATCCATTACAAAATTATATGAAATGAAACTTATCATATATAAAGTCAATAAACTTCTTTATGTATGTTAATTAATTTTAAGAAGTTATATAAGCAATTTCAATAATGCATACACAATTGATTAGTAAAGAGTATTATAGATATATTTTTAATTGTAATAAAAATGAATATAAAATAGATAATCTTTTAGATGTACATACATGATTTTCGAATAAAATAAGTACATTTAAATGAGTAAAATATAAAAATTTAAAAAAATGTGCACACTAGATAAATAAGTATTCTACATCACATATTTTGATATGTGAATAATAATTTTTTTATTTTTTTTTTGTTACTTATTAAGAAATATATTTTTTTTAATTTTTTTTTTTTTTTTTTAAAAATGATTAACTGATTTTTGCATAATGTATAGTGTGATGTGAAATTCCTTATTATTGAGCATAATGTTAATTGAACAATGTATACGTTCATTCATTTGTGAATTAAAAAATAAAGTTGACATTAAGGGTTAAATTATTTAAAAATTATATAAATATAAAAAATTTTATTTAAAAAATTAAAAAGATTTTGTGTTAATTTATGTAGTATAATTTACAAGGGATTAATTATTATTTATAGTAATTAATATTACAACAAATAAAACAATTAGAGGGTTCTCTAAATGCTCTTTATTAACTTGGGTATTCAAAGCACTACAAAAGACTTTGAATGTCCAATTAATAAATCATTAATATATCAAAGAATAAATAACCTGTCTAGTTAAAGTTGTTGAATTTAACAAAAATTTTTATGGTCCATTAAAGGAAATAGAATAAAGAAATAAAATAATTTTCTATTTTTTTTTATATATAGTTTTTTTATTAACACAATGATTTATAAAAATTATATTTTATTTAGTGTAACGAATTCAAAATTAAAAAAAAATTGAAACTTTCTTTTTATTAAGCACTTATATAAGCTAAAAATGTTAGACTTATAAAAAAAAAATATCTTTATAAAATAAATAGTATCTTATTAATAAATAAATTATTTAACATTTTTATTTTTTACAATACATAAATCTTCTACTACTAAGTTCATTAATTATTAAAAGATTAAAAAAAGAAATTTCCTTTTTTTTTCAACATTTGATCATTAAAAAGTATTAATACTTTTGAGTAAATAAAGTGATAGAATAATTTAAAAAGAATTAAATGCACAAGCTAAGTATTTAAGAAAATTCCTTAATAACTTAGGTTAAAATTTGACTATATAGATATTTATATTAATAAAAAAAAAGCATTTTTTTTTGTGGGATCACATTTATCTACAATTTTATTTTGTTTATTTTCTTTGAAGTTATTTATCTAATTAATTAATTTATAATTTTAAATTAATTACATTACAAATGATGGGAATTAATTTTTGATGGATGATTGCCCTCTTTTTGGATGGGAATTTTCTTTATAAAGATTTATAAATTTTTACATAGTAAATTACTTTAGATATAGTCAAGGGATTTTATAATGAATATTTAATTATTAATAAGAATGAGGATTAATTTATATTAAATTATATAAATATTTTTTATAGTATATTTAGAATCATATAAGAATTTTAAATATTTTTAAGGAATTGTATATTTCTTTTGAATTAAACTATTTATTTCATGCTATATGTAATAATTATATAAAATTTCTTATTTATTAAAAAATATTTTTAGTAATAAACAAAAATAATAAAGTGTGAATCTACTTTGCATTCTCCTTATTAAATTTCTTATTCATTACTTGATTAATTACACATTCAGAAATTTGTATAGTTCTTTGCATAGTTAATAAAGATCATACAGAAAAATCTCTATTTATTTTGTTTATTATAGAATAAATTATGTTAAATTAATTTAACTTCGAATAATTTATCACTTAATTTATACTTAGTTATTTATTTTTAACTTAACACATAATCTATGAAATTAAAATAATACATAGCTTAGTGAATTTCTAACATACATACACTATACATTATTATCATAAAAATAAAAATTAAATTTTTTCTCCCTAGATTCAAAAAAAAAAAAAAAAATAAAAATAAACAATATAAAATTATTATTAACGTACACATATATTTGTATAATTTTTTTTTTACGTGTATATGAAAAAACACATAGTGTAGTGTATGTATTTTAGTATACATATTTTATAAAATTTGTATACTTTAGTCTAATGTATGCATTTTGTTATGAATATTTTTGTTGCATATCTTAAATAAACAAATGAAATTTTATCTATTTTACATTCATACTTATTGCAATCAAATATAGGTTTGTTAAACTATATAATGGAAGTATTGTACAAAAGTCTTTGAATAAACGTCTAAAAAATCAGATATTCGAGAGGTTTAAATTTTTTTCTAGCTATGGAATAAAAAAAAAAATATCTTAACTATTATTATTATTATTTTTTTTGGATTTTATTTTTAATTTTTGATTTTTAATTTGGTTAAACCTTTTTAAGAAACAATGATTTTTTCTTTTTGTTAAGTAATGTGAAATTATTAAGAAATATTTAAATTGGAAAATTTATGGAGTTAATTTTTTTTAGAGAAAAACTTATTTCTTTAAAAAATTTTATATATAATGAATATTTTGAAATATGATAAAGGATAAAAATATTGCAATTGAACATTTTATATCAAAGATATTTCATATTTATGTTTTATAAAGATATAACTTGGATGGAATAACTTTCTTAAATATATCATGTTTAATTTTAGTAGCTAATAAATAACACTATTCACATATATAAATTTATAATAAAAAGAAATAGGATGTAACTTAAAGTTGTTCATATATTGTATACGTAAAAAATATACACACTAAGGTGTCTATTTTAAAATATGTGTACTACAACAATATATCACAATACATACATTAATATATATACTAATTAAAAAAAAATATATATTTATATTTTTTATTTATGTAGATATGAAAAAAAAAAAAAATTAACTTGTTTTTTTTTTTTTTTTTTTTTGAGGATATTAACATAATTATGAGGGATAAATAGCAAGTTATTATTAAAAAATATATTAGCATGAAACTATATTTTAAAAACTTTTTTAAATGAAATATAACTTTTTCTTTCAAGTTACCAACATAAGTGCTTTCTTAATGACATATGAAGATGAATATAAATTATTCATATTTTTCCTATTATACAATGATAATACAAAATTATTTATACCTTCATCATGAAGTAAAAGTAGTAGTAACAGATTTAAAGAGACTATAAGCATATAAAAGTATTGGAAAAAAAGAAAGAAAAAATTACTTTTTATGTTATATATACTTGAGTCGAACATTTTGCATCTGATTATTTTATATTTTGCAACATTCAGAATAAACAAATAGTTTACAATTAACCTATATCGCATGCACTCTGATTATGCATTAATCTATTAAATTTTCTTTTTACTTCTATTCTTATAGAATAAATTATTTAATTTTTATGGAAAAATGTTAAAAAAAAAAAGTTACAAATACAGTATTTATGAAATAAAAAACTTAAAAAAATTAAGTAAAAATAAATAGTTCTTTTAAATAGTGTATATTATTTAAAAAAAAAGTAAACACAATAATTAATATAAAAATATCAGTTACATTTGAAAAAAAGGCAGAAATACTATTTTAAAAAAATTCTTTATTTTTTTTTGTGCGATCTCTGTATGTTACTTATAATAATTATGCTTATATAAAAAAAAATAAATTCATATAACTCCTTCAGTTATATTTATATAATATTCTGCATTAACTCAAGAAAGTAAATTATTAGATCTAAAAAGGTAAATAAATATATTAAATTTTTTCATTAATATAAATATCCTCATGTTGGTTTTTAAAATTTGTTCAAACTTAAAAAATGTTTTGACCTAAAAATGTAACAATTTATATATAATTATATAAATAACTTAAAAAATAAGAAAAATTTTCTTTATTTTTTTTCGTGTAAAATGTAAAGAGCAAAATTCTAATTAAGGGTAAAAGTTTGTTAAATATTAAAATAAAAATTAAATTCAATTAATTATATAAGAAAGAATAATTTTAACAATTTTAGCTTATTAACTATTTATAATAAAATAGAAATTTTATATATTTAAATTGAACATGTATAGATTATTCTTTTTATTTTTACAATTTTTTGTGTTAACTAACATATGCATTTCAGAAGATCAAATACACAAAGAAATTTTAGATTTGTAATTAAAAATAGCTATAATTTTTTAGATATTTTGACATGTTTTTTTTATTATATATAATATTTTTTTTTTTGTTTGCAGATATGACTCTTTAATTATTAATGGTTATGAGAAATCCAATTTATTGGATAAAAGATCAGAAATAGAAGATCATGATGAATTTTATAAGGAATTAAATCCTTCTTTTAACTTGGAAAATTCATCTAATAACTCTCAAATACCTGTTGTTGATTCATTTTTAGAAAGGTATATTTTTTGTGTATTATTTTAAATTCTTTATTTTTTTAATTAAAATTGTATAACACAATTTATTTTTAGTATTTACTTAGATATTAGCCATAACGATGGACAGGAAAATTACAAAGCTTCAATGGAAAAAAATTCTCAGGAAAATGTAGAAGATCTAATAGATGGAAATATTTTTAATAAAAAAAAAGATACAAATGTAGAAAATTTATCACATGAAAGTAATAAAGATACTCCAGGTTGTAGTAGTACTTCAAGAAGTGTTATGTATGAATTCAAAAATTTTTAATTTTGTATTAGAATTTTAATATTTTTTATTTAAATTAAATATTTTACATATATTTGTATATCTTTTTACTTTTAGTTATGATACATATATCGATTATGAACGATCAAATATGAGTCCAAATAAAATGCTAATTGAAAAATGCCTTACAAGTCAAATATGTGATGATAA
Source organism: Plasmodium gallinaceum (assembly GCF_900005855.1). Lineage (NCBI taxonomy): Eukaryota > Apicomplexa > Aconoidasida > Haemosporida > Plasmodiidae > Plasmodium > Plasmodium gallinaceum. The sequence goes on along the minus strand of NW_021628229.1, from coordinate 132,157 downwards.
AACTTTCAATCAAAAAGAAAATGATATAAATAAGGAATTTTTCTTGGACAATTTTTCTTTTGATTTATTTACAAATAAGTAAATATTTTAACTTACAAATCATTTTGATTTAAATATTTTACTTATACATATAATTTTTTTTATTTTTAGTTATGATATAAATAATGCAAATGATGGTGAAATTATGAGATCTCCAGGAGATTTACAAGATATACAAAATGAATTATCTGATGACTTGAAAGATATTAATCTTAATTTCCTAGAACCTATTGAGGGATTAAAAGATTCCCTAGATTCACTTATTAATCGGTATTTATTTACTTTTTTATTATTTAAATATATTACTACATAATTTATATTACTTAATTACAAACTTTTTATTAATGTACTCTTTTTTTATTTTTAGTTATGTATTAGACAATTCCAATGACATACAACCAGAAATGAGCAATTCAATGGAGGAAATAGAAAGTAACGAAGCATTTGAAGCAAATTGCAGTAATGAAGAGGATATTAATAAAAAAGATGAAAATACTTCAACTTGTTTAATTAATAAATCAGCAACAGACATATATAAATATTCTGATCTTAAACAATTTGTCCACATATTTTCCCATGATTCTTTTAAAAATGAATTTAGTTATATTTCAAATGAAGTAATTCCACGTTCTGAGAATATATTGAGTTCTATAAAAATAGATTATAATGACATTACTAAAGAATTTAATAAAAAAATACAATCACTTAAGTTACTTATAAATGAGGAAATAGAAAAAATAGATTTTAATATTTTGCTGCAAATGGAAAAAAAACATAATAATTTTCCTGACATAATAGATAAAAAATTACTAGATAGTTATGATAAATATTTATTATTTAAAGGCAATACATATTATTCAATTAATAAAAAAGTAGAACTAGTTAATATTATAAAGAGTTCTTCAGAATTTTATCAAAAACTATTAGAACAACTTATAATTTCAGAAAAAACTATTTTTAGTTTAAAAAAAACTATAGATAATATGAATTCTATTGATATTTTTTCTTGTGATTCAGTGTTTTTAGAAGAAAGAAACTCAAATTCTATTATGGAAGTTTTTAAAAATACGAATAATTTAATAACCTCTATTGAATCATCAATTAAAAATGGATTTATATATAAAAAAAAAACAATGATAGATAATATTCAAAGTTCTTTATCTAAAATTAACGTTAAATTGAATAGATCTTTATATGCACATTCATATACGTTCTTAAGATATCTTAATATGATGAATTTTTCAAAAAAAGACAATGATATATTAATAGAACATATTTTTTACTTCCTTAATGGAGAAAATAAAATGTACGTAAAATTTATAGAAAACATTATGGATAAACATAATAATAAAAGTTCTGTAAAAATGACGCATGATTTGTTACTAATACAAATAAAACACTTTTCAGAAATGCGTGATCACACTTTTTCACTTTTTAATTTAAATACTACTGATTTAAAAAGAATTACAGTGGATTCCGAAACATTAAGAGAATTGAGACATATTTTAATAAAAACAGAAAAACTATTTGGAATAGCAATTCTTAAAAGAGAAGTAGGAAATATTATATCTGTATTAAATTCTCTGAAAAAAATGAATTTTTCTAGACAGAAAAGTATCTCACGGAAAACAAATAAAATATTAAGTGCAAAAATGAAATTAACTTTATTAACGCAATTGAACAATCTTAAAAATATTCTTAAAAAAGTCAAATTAAATATAAAATCTATTTATTCTTTAAATAATGTAAAATTACAAATATTAGATATACACTCTAAAGTATTACGGAAACTAAATCAGTTAACCAAAATTGTAAGTGGCATTAAGATGATTGAACATTCACTTGATGAAACAAATTTTAATTTAAAGTTTTTTAATGGAAACAAGAGTCATAAATCATATATTATATTGTCTTCATTATATTATATGAAAAAAGCTATAGACATATGTAATAAATAAGAGATTCAGCAAAGTTGTATTATATATATATATATATATATATATATATATATATATATATATATATATATATATGGAAATAAGAATACCTTCTATATAAATATTTTTTGCAAAATATAGGTATATATGTTAATTTTTATATAAAAATATTTTGAAGAATATTTATTGTCTAAGATTATAAAAAAGATAATCGTTTTTATTTTTTTTTAATGTTAAATATATATGAGATTGATATTACATACTATTGATTAAATATGAAGAGTTAAAATTTTTAATGAACTTTCATAAAAAAAAAGAATAAAATAAAATAACGTTGAATTATTACATTTGCAAAAATTATTTTTTGATAATTAATTCCTTTACATATGAAAACATTATTTAAAAGACTTTCTATTAAAAAATAGACAATTTTAATATCTTTCTATAAATATATACCGTGAACAAAATAAAATTTACTTAGAATAATTTTTTAAAATTATAGATTCATGTTTCTGATATGTAGCATTATGACTAAATATTACTAATGAATTTTAGTGGAGTATATCATGGTTTACGTGAAAATTATAAAAAAAAAAATAAGCAAAAGTTTAATATATATACTTAAGATATAAAAGATAACAAAAGATATCATAAATATCTTATAAAATAATAAATATAAAAATGTAAACATAATTAAAAGTTAGCTGTACATACATCATAAATGAGATAATATTTCAATTAACTATAGAAAAAATTGTTCTATATTCTTATGTATAAACAAAATTTTAATTTATTTTTTTAGTTGTAACATAATTTTTGTTAATTATATTTTTTGCAATTTTAAAACGGTAAAAAATTAGGTAATATTATGTTTATCCTAAAAAAAATTCTAAAGAGAATTTTCATAAAATAAATGAGAAATATTCAAAAAAATTTAAGAATTTATTTACGAAAATTATTAATTGTTATAGGATTTTATATTACGAACAATCAATTGTTTTTATAAAAACAACGTATTACGCCTTAATAAGGTTAAGTGATATTTTTATAAAAACTTTTACATGTCTGATAAATTAGTGTGTGTATTAAGAATAAATAAAATATTAATTAAACATATTATACGAGTTATAAACATTATATATAAGTTATTTATTTCATTATATATATAATAATTACACAAAATTATGTCTTGAAAAAGTATATACATAATAAATAAAATTATTAGGTACCACTAGCAAAATATTTATTAATTTGTTTTCTCTATGTAACATTTTTTGAATAGTCAATAAATAAATTACTAAAATTACTTATTAGTAGTTATAGAAAAAAAAAATAATTATATTTTAATTTTTTTTTTTTTTTTTTATCCCTTTATAATCGTAATGAAGATTAAAAAAATAAAAATTAAAGTAAAAATAATATAAATTAAAATTTTAATCTCACAGTGGATAATAAAAGGTATTATTAACGTTTTTGAGAAGAATAAAAAATAATAGCTGTATATAAAATAAACAGTTTGATATTCGAGCACTTTATCTACTAGTTGATTATTCATTTGGTTTTCATAAATGCTAAATAGATTAATAGAGAATATAAAATAGTACCTTTTTACTTTCTTAATTACAAAATAACCTACATTATAAAAAAAAAAAAAAAAAGCCTATAGCGCCATAAATATTTAAAAAAATAATTGCCATTTTTCACATAAAATATAAGTTAATGATATTATATTTATTAACTGGTGAATAAAAGATATAATTTATTTATTTGAAATTTTCATATGATAAAAAATTACGTATAAAAGTTTCTAGCACATGTAAGATATTCTAAAAGTAAACTCTTAAAGATGTGCATAATAGATATGTTTGTAAAAACACTTAAAGATATATATAGTAAGATAACTATATTAAAATATATTTGTATATATATATATATATATATATAATAATTTCTGAAAAAATGAATAAAAACATGTGATTACTAACTTTAAAAAAAAGACATTATTTCTTTATTTTTATATAACGTTGAAGTTTTAATGATTTAAGTTTAAAAATACAACAAACAACAGTTAATAATAAAAGACAAATGAATATATGATTAACAAAAAAAATAAGATAAAAATTAAATATACATACCTTATACAGTTTAATTTTATAAAAAATATATAATTACCCATAATAATTATTTTTATAAGAAGTTTAAATTTCTCTTGGTCTTCTTTATTAGTTTAGATATTTAAAATACTACAAATGTATTAAAATGGTCAATAAATAATTTTAAAATTATAAAATTAAAAATTTTTAAATCTAAATTATATGTTTTTATTTATTTTATTTCTAATTATCCTTTGAATATTTTTATACTTTTTTTAAAGGATTAAAAGAAGAAAAAAGTTTTGTTTTGTTTTAAACATATTAACTAAAAATGTAAGAAATAATATTATTGAGAAATTATCAATGATTTTTCCCTATTGTTTTTTGTTTATATTCTTCATATATTATTAACGTGGAATTATCATTAATTGCAATTACTTGAAAATTTTTTTTTCTCAACGTTTAAACTCTTTTTAAGGTCAAGTATTTGATTTAATATAACTTTTTAAACACATTATTAGCATATAAATCGTTTATAATATAAACTTAATTATAGAGATTGAATTTCCATAAGAAAAAAAAGAACTTCATAGGAAAATTTATAGAAAATTCAAATGAATTTGTCTTCACAATGACCATTTTTTTAGTTTCATTTGTTTATATAGTTTATTATTTTTTAATTACATATATAATGTTTATTTCAGTATTTTTTATTATTGTTATTTTTTTTTTAATTTAAGTAATAATCATTAAAGAATATTATATACCTTTTTAATCTTTCAATATAATGAAATAAAATATAGCTAAAAGTTAAGTTGTAAACGTTAGTCATTTTGCCTTTAAATGGTATTATTGACATATTTTAAATAATATTTAAAAAAATAATGTAAAAATATTTTTATTTATATGTAATACATATGGGGGAAAAAAATTTCCATAGCTAAACATATATACAAAAAAAAAAAAAAAAAAAGAAAAAAATATTTACTTTTTAAACTAAAATATATATACTAAAAATATATATATATATATATATATATATATATATATATATATATATATATATATATATCGTTTTTTTTTTTTGTGAATTTACAATGAAAAGAAACAAACATGTATTTTATATTTTTTTTTGTTTGATACATGACTATAATTTAAAAAAAAAAAAATAATGCATAAATAAATTATTTTTTTTTTTAATTTTTTTTATGAAAATAGTGTGTATATATTTTTTGTAAAAAATTAAAAATATAATGTTAAATATTTCATTTATAGAGCATTTTGTAAATTAGGTTAAATAATTAAGTTAAAAATTAATATTGATTAACAAAAAAATAATTTTTATAATAATTTATTATATTTTAAATTGAGTTTTCTTTACGTTTCTTTATTAATTTGTATATTCAATATTATCAAAGTCATTAAACGAGCCATTAATTAATAATTATGAAAAGGAATACACAAAGCATATGGAGAAAAATTTTTTTTTTTATAATTTTTTTATTGTTAGAATTTATAAATGATTGGTGAAAGAGAGAAATAAAATTTTCATGAAGTTCAATTTTTGATCATTTTTTATTTATATTTTTTTATAAGACATATGCAAATATTGAATATTTATATTTTAATAAGATTAAATAATAATTTTGTTAAACAATATGAACGTTTCTATAATATTTTAAGATGTTAAGAGTATCAAAATATTTGTTTAATACAAAATTAATTAAAAGATATTTAAATTGAATATAAAATTAAGTTATCTATCAAAATTATATAAAAATCATTTTTTATCTATAGTAAATAATTTTATAAAAATACTATCTCAAGAAGCCACTTTTCATGCTTTATATTAATTTGTTGTTCAACATTTTATAAAATTTTTGAGAAAGTAATTAATAAATTAAGTAGACACTATTATAGTTTTAATGTTATTTTACTTTTTACTATTGGTCATTTAATAACATTATCGATTATTATGGTTAATAATACACAAATTAAATATAGGTAAATGTTTAATTACGTGTGTATGATATTCAATTATATAGGTATAATTTTTTTATAAGAAATATTTTATTAAAGTGAATAATGCTCCTGTGTATCAAGGAGAAATTTTTTTTCTCAATATTTTTTTTATAAGTATATGCTTTTTGGAAACAAATATTTGATTAATATTACAAAATTATGTTTAATAAATCATAATTATTTTTTATAACAAGGATTTAAGTGAAAATGTATGTTAAGTATTTTATAAACTTTTTTTAAGTTTTTTTTAATGAATTATATAAACCTTTCTTTAATAATTAGAATTTAAAATAATAGTAAAATAAAGTTTAAAATGTATTTCATTATTGTATTGTAAATGTTATTTGAAATAAAATTACTATTTCATATCCAGTATTTTAATTACTTCCCATATATATATCCTTTTTTATAAGAAATTTTATAATTAGTAAATAAAATAGAATTTGTTTGATATTCTCTTTATTATTTTTATTGTTTAATACTTAAAGTAATTAAATAATTAATTAATAATTCAACAGGAAATGTATATTGTATTATCAAATGTTTGTAAATATTATTTTAGTTTTCATAAAAGGAAATAATAGTTTTTGTTAAAAAATAGGAGTTCTGTTATAAACTCTTGATATATTAAGAATAATAAAATATCTATTTAACGCAAAATTAAAAAACAATAAATTTTATATGACATAAATTACTTATTTCATCTTACATAGTACACCCTTATAAGGTTTATATATTATATATAAAATTTTTAATAATAAATAAAATTAGTGGAAAATTTTTTTAATACTTTTTGTTAATTTGACTATTCATAACATTACAAAAACATTAGAATGGGTAATTAATAAAACATGAATTGAAAAATAAACTCAGATTTTTTATTTTTTTTAAAGTGAATTCAATAAAACAACTAGCTTAATATATACAAAAAAAAAAAAAAAAATAATATGAATACTATTTTTTAGTTTTTTTATTTCCAAGATTTAATAATGTTATTATAATATATTAATTTTTTTAGAGATTATGCTCTTTTATTTATATTCATAAATAATTCTAATAATTAAAATAATCGTTTAAAAAATAGAAAAAACAATATAAATAATAAATACAATTGTATGAAATATAGAGATTTAAAAAATATAGAATATTGAGCTATTCGTATAATTATATAAATATAAAATTATAATTATTTCAAATGCTCTACTAAAATGAAAAAAGTTTTTTTCTTCTATAATGAAAGATGGAAAAAGTGTAAAATAGATGAAAAATAATGCAACTTCAATAATTATAATAATTGTTAAAATTACATTTACACTGATAATTATATACGTTCTTCAAAAATATAAAAGTAATAATGATGCAAATTATCTTATTATAGTGACGTTATGATTTATCTAATAAACCTGATTACAATGATGATAATGAATTGTATGTAATAAAATTATGAAATTTAAGTTAATCCTTATTATTACTAAGAAATAAAGCTGTTGAAATTTATGTCGAATTCATATAATTTCCTCATTATATAATAAAAAATTATGAAAATTATAGAAAATAAGAAAAAAAAAAAAAAAAAAGAAAATATTATATTTTAATCAAAAAATTATAAAATACTAATAAAACTTTATTATTATATATTATATAACATAAATATATTTTTTTTAACTTCTATTATATTTTAGCTTATTAGATTTATTTTAATTTTTATTTAGATGAAATTTTTCTTTCAAAAAAAAAAAAAAAAATGCTAGTTAAAAAAATAAAAATACTTAAAATAAAATTGGAAGGGTTAATTTATAAAATATTAAATTTGAAAATTGAAAAATATACCATAAATAAATTTAGAGGTAGGGAATATATTTTTAAATCATGTAAAATTTAATTCTTTTTCTTAATTTTTAATCTTTTGAAGAAATAAAATTTTTAATTTAACTAATAAAAAAAATCATAAAATAACACCTTTGTTTTTTATTTTTATTTATTTATGTTTTAAATATAAATTTTGTAATAAATTGTAAACATATAAGATTTTACATGAAGTTTATATAAATAATAATTCTGATTGTTCATTATTTTTGAAAAGATATGTATACTTCGAAATATTTGCAATTCATAATTTATTCATTGAAAATATATAACTTTATTTTTGCTTATACTTTATAAGTAACATATTTTAATAAATATATATATATATATATATATATATATATATATATATTAAAAGCTTTTGCATCTTCCTCAAATATATACAACATACATGTTTTTCTTAATAACATTTCATATTACATTAAATTAATACAATTTTTTTTATTTTCTATTTCCTTGGTTAAAATAATTGGTAATTAAATTAAAAAAACAAAAAAGGAAAAAATTAAAAAAATATCTTGCTTATAATATGGTTAACATAATTTATTTGTTATTATAATTATATTTTTTTACTTATATTAATTCTAGATATAGTTGTAATGAAAAAAAATTTTCGTTACAACTATTTTTAAGCCATATCTTTCTATAAAATATTTATAAATGCATGAATGAAAATGCAAAACATATAGATTATTGTATATAAAAAAAGGTTAAATTTTATATATTTTTAATTTCTATAATGAATTTTAATTTTTTTTTTTTTTAAAAGTATATTTTTTTTATAAAATGTTAAATTTGTTTTATATTTTATTATGAGGGGAAAAAAATAAACATTTTTGTTAATTATCAATTATTTTTTTTTTTAAATGTTTTTATTAGAACAATAAAAGGTATATATAAATAAAGTAGTTTAATTGTTCTAAGATAATATAAATTTTTTTTAATTTTTTCATGCAAGTAAAAAAATACTCTTAATAAAATAGAATTTTATTTTATAGAATTATAAATTTTTTTTTAATTTTGTCATGCAAATAAAAAGATATTTTTAATAAAATAAAAAACTAGATTATTCTATAGTAGTATTAATTTTTTTTTTTTTTTAATCTTTTCATGCAAATAAATATTTTTAATAAGATAGTCAACATATCTATAATAAAAAAAAATTTTTTTTTTTTTTTTAAATTTTTTCATGCAAATAGAAAAATATTTTTAATGAAATATAAAGTTAAATTATTTTATAATAATATAATATTTTTTTTTTATTTTAAAATTTTTTTATTTAAATAAAATATTATTAAATGAAATAGACAATTGAATTGTTTTTTAAAACATAAATATTCTTAATAAAGTGAAAATTTTTACAACTATATATATATATATATGTAACTATAAAAATACATTATCAATTTACATAATAATCATTGTAAGAAAGAACTATATTTATGTTTATTTTTTTTTTAATTAAATTACGATGAAAATTTTAAAGGTATTTTATTTTTTTAATTTATTACTAGTTATCAACTTGCTTGAATCATGTTTATCTAAAGTCCACACATCTAACTCTTCCAAAAATGATGAATTACAAAAGATTGATCATATACTTCAAGGAAGAGAAAAAAAAAAGAAAATAATTTTGATATCATGTTTAGTTACTGGGTTGGCACTTGCAATTGCCTCAGGTGTAGGAATAAGTCTCTATATAAAAAAAAAAAAAGGAAAGGAACAGAGAGAAATAGAAGAAGAAAAACGAGATGAACATCCAGAATATCAAGAAGATGAACATTGGGTAAAACCAAAGAAACCAAGAGAATCGGATTTACCTAAAAAAAAAGATGATTTATCAAAATATAAACACTTAAATGAATTTTACATTTTTTTGCATGAAATACAAGATGAAAATATTGAGAAACTTAATAAATCTTCTCTTTTTGTAAAAGAGAATATGATAACAAGAGAATTTGCAGAACTTACAGTTGAAAGAGAGGCAAAGCAACGAGGTTTAATTTTGTCCGAAGCAGATAAGGAAAAAGCAATCAGTTCGTTCAGAAAGGTAATGTATTTAACATATAGAGATTATATAAAAAGCCATATGAGATAAAATGGGGTTATTTGGTTTTTTTATATACATAAAATTATGATGCCTAGTTAGTTAATAAAGGATATTACTTTTTATAATATAATAGTTAATAAATTGTAAATAAAATAAAAAATTAGCTATAAACGTTGATATTTTAGAAAATTAATTTAAATTGATAATTTAAAGAAGAAATAATGGTAGGTCACTGAATTCATGAAGAAGAAAAATTTTAATTTCTTTTATTTATGTTATACCTTTCTTTTTATTAATATTTCGTTTAATATTCAAAGAAAAAAAAAAAAAAAATAAGGATTTATTTTTTCCTTTTTTTTTTTTTTTTTGGCTATTGAAAAATGAACTAAAAGAGCTTTTATTTTTAATTTTTAATTGAAGAATTTCTAAAAGTGGCATTAACAATTTTTAATAGAAATTTGTTATTTTATATATAAATATTAATATAAGGAGAATTACAGATTTTTAATACAAATATTTAAGATTAAACAAAAATAATTATAAATTTTTATTGAATTAAATAAATGCATATTACAAAGTACTACATGAAGAATAATACAGACATTAACATACTTTTATTTAAAAAATTATAGATTCTGAATGAAATTAACTATTTATTTTATGTTATTCAATTATATAAAGTATATTTATATATAAAATAATATTTGCAATAGATAAAAATCGCTGACACCACTATATATGCTCTTTATTAATTTTTTATTGAATATTTTATCGAAGTACATGAACATTTATTTAACAAATTAATAGTATAATATGTAAATTCAATTAAATACATGGACCATTTGCAAAAATACGCATAAACAGATAATATCTTAGTTTTGTTAGTAAAAATATTATATACTTTTTTAAATACTTAAAGTGGTAATATAATGCAAAGAGTTAGGTACTTTTTAGGGATATTTAAGAAAATATCTTAATAATATAGTTTAAAAATATTATCATACTGATATTAATACTTATATAAATGTTATTTTTTTTTGAAAGAATTTTATTTGCTTTTTTTATTAGTTGTATATGTTAAAACAGTCTTTTATTTTTTTTTTTTTTTATTGTGTTATATTTGTTAAGAATAGTATTTTATTTGCTTTTTATTTTATCTAGTTTTTAATAAATTAACTGAGAAATAATTAATTTTTGATATAAAATGTTATAAAAGTTAATATTTATTTTATTAGAAAATTACAAATTTTTAGAAAATATAAATTATTTTACATATAATTAAAGGTTTTTATATTGATAATTTAGATGTTAATAAGAATACGAAGAATTTTTTATTAAATAAATTTCTCAATAAAATAATTTATGCATTAAGAATAAAAAAAATATAGAAGATATTCTTATTTAAGAATAATAAATATTAAATAAAACAAATTCTTTATTTCATATTATATGATTTAATTACATAAAATTTACTTAATTATTTGAATTAACGTTTGAATTTAAGTACTCATTACAAAGATATTTAGATAATAAATAAAATTATAACACTATACATATTTATTAATTTGACTGTTTAATATTCTACAAAAGATTTGAACAGATAATTAACAAATCATAGCTAAAAATAAAAATATTTTACCTGATAAATTATTTTTTTATTAAAAATTGTTAATAAAAAAGTATAAAAAGAGAAATATTTGAGTTGTACTGTAATTAGAAAAAAAAAAATATATCAAGGAAAAATATTAATATTAGATATAATTCATTCTGAACAATAAATATTAATACTAAACTTTTGAAATTTTAATAATATAAAATAGAACATAGCTAAAAGTTGATCGTTTGTGTATGTAAGAAAATTGAGAAAATACATGCATTAAAATGAACTTCCTAAAATATATGCATTTAAATAAATATTTTATTCATATTAAAAACAATAAAAAAAAATATATATATATATATATATATTTATATATATTTAATTTTTTTTTGTTTACACTTGAGATATATTTTTTTTTGTGAATGATGAAATGACAAGCGATAAAAAGTAATAATATATTTTGAGTAATTAATTAATTGTAAAAACATTATAAACATAGTAATAAATTTTTCATGATATTAAAATGTTAAATAGTTATTTAACATATAATTAATTTAAGGATTCTCAGTATAAAACCAAATAAGTTATTTCATATTATGTAGTTAAATATAATAAGAAATTCATAATTATTGATAGTAAATGATATTATAATAGATAAAGTAATAGAAATTCCATATATATTCTTTATTAATTTGACTGTTTAAATTACTATAAAAATATCTGAGAAGCCAATTAATTAATCATATCTTTAATTTCATAAAATGGTTATTATAAGTTATATAAGTACTATATGTAGAAGTTTACATAAATTAGTTGAACATTTAACAAATTTATGCTATAATATCATTATAAAAATATTAATTACAAAATAAACACAGTAAAAAATTCTCTCCTTGATTTTTAACAAGATTTATCCATTCCTTTATATATATCGAAAAAGTAAAATGATTATCTAATTGGTAAAAGTGATAGTAATTGAATATACTCTGGAACAATTCCATTGAATTAGCAGTGTATCATAATTAATAAAGTAATGAAACAATATAGTTAAATATATTAATATATTTATATTTGACTAGTTATATGAGTATAATATATATAGGAACACTGATATTATAAAGATTAAAGTGTCTTATGTACCACCTGGTTTACATAAAAAATTTGTAGAAATTTATTTTAAATGTTCCTAATTTTTTTTAACAAGGTAAAAATGTATGATTTATATAAGGTTGGTATATATAATATACTGCAATCCTTACCACAAGTTTATTCACAAGAGAAAGTGACATAACTTTGAATAAAGATATAACTAATAACTTGTAATTAAAAATTAAATTAATAATATATTAATTACTTGCTTAAATATCAATGAAGTATTATAGTTAATAAGAAATATCATCAACTCCTTTGAATTGCTCATACAATGAATCGCAACAGAGAAGTTTAATTATTTATATAAGATATTTAAAAGAATATATTTAAAAAAAAAGGAAGAAAAAATTCTTCTTGTGTTTATTAAAGAGATTTTTTTTCTGTGTGCTTAGAAAATTTTTTTTTTTTTATTTTTAAAAATTGTTATTATTAATTTTTTATAATGAGGGATAGTGTTATGTATTATGGAAAAAATTATAATATTTGGGGTTAATTATAATTTTATTATTCGTAATGTATTAATAATTGCTCTTTGAAAATTTATGTTAAGTATTTTTTGTATTTTTTTTATATAAGTACAGAAAATTTTATTGAATTATATAGATTTTTCTTTAATTAAGTAATATCTAAAATAATAATAAAATATTAATATATATTTTATTGGTAGATTATATAAATTGTATGAAATAATTACATTATTTCACAGTAATTTTTTTCTTAACTTAGGAGATGTATATATATATTTTTACAAATAAAGGTTATTTTGTAATTAAGCAAATTATTAGAGATTACTATAAATCCTTTTCATTAATTTGAATATTTGACAATCTGAAGAGGTCATTAAATCATCAACTAATAAATCATATATTGAACATTCAAATTAATATAGATAGATATCTATTAATTTTATTTATTGCAAAATTAGTAAGTAATATATAATATTTACTTTATTGTACTACATAATATAGAATAATTAGATTATTTTATATGATATTCACAATATTTTAATTGAAAAGAATATTAGTTCACCACTTTATTATGCTTAATACATTATCCAGTTTATATTATTTATATATTTTGATAAAATCCTTATATATATTAAAACATAAATATTTAATATCTACAAATATTTGATAATATGAAAACTTTATATTTTATAAAAAAATTAATTCTTGTAAATGTTCATATTTCTATTATAACTAATCATTTATCAATTAATTCTGCTATCAATAAAAAATTATTATTGTCGTTCCATATATATATATATATATATATATATATATATATATAATAGCGTTTAAAAAATAAATAAAAATGTGATTCAAAAGAAAAATAAAATAAAGTTTTAATGTGTATCCTAAAAAGTGTTGATCAATAATTAGTATTATGGATCTATTTTTAATTAAAATAAGAATGAATATAAAAATAATTAAATTATCATTTGTGCATATGATGTAATGGTCAATAAAAGAGTTCATTAACCTTTTTAAGAATTTTTATAATGATAGTGGCTTATTTTAAATAATTATCTATGTATGCAAGATAGTTAATAGACATGTGTGGAGATACATATAAAGACATATGTAACAGTATTTTGTATACACAAAAAAACACAAATAATTTAACAAGAAAAACATATATCTCCTGAAATATATCAGAGCTATGCTTATAAAATATGCATGATAATAGTAATAATAAAATTATAAAAAAAACTAATTTTATATTTTTTTCTAAAAAAATAATTTTTATTTTCTTTTTTTCGTGGAATGTATAATGTAATAATTTTTTTTTAATAGTTTTATAAAACCTATTAAGAAATAGAATAAGAGCCATGGAATATAAAATAAATATGTTTAGTTTTTTGTAAATACATAATTATTTATGAGGTATATAATTATCTACTTAATTTAATGATAAATAAAGTAGAGTTTTCTCTGCATGCTCTTTATTTATTTGTCTATTCAAAATATGGTCTATAAATGGTATTATCAACATGTTCTAAATTATATTTAACAAATAGATTAAGTAAAATGTTTTATTTTGTTAATGGTAGGTATGAGAGAAAATTATGCACTTCTAAATGCGAACACTATAAAAGAAAAGTTCTTACATTAAAAGTATAATAAAAAAAAATATATATATACTATCTTATATTGTTTTTTTTTATATCAATTTAGAATCATAAAAATAATTATTTTTGTACTTTTTATTGTGTATTATAAATCCCACTTAATGAGAAATTTTTAATGTAAAAAAAAAAAAAAAAGTAATTTTTTTTTCTTTTGGAGGATGATATTGTATATATTTTTTTTTTAAAAATTTTATGAATGAAATGTTAAATATTATATTGTAGAGTAATGTGTAATTTAACTTAATAAATAATAGAGTTAATGTTTAATATTAAAATAAACAAATAATTTATGTAAGCATTTATTTTATTTTTAATAAATAAATAGAGTTTTCTCTACATATTCTTTATTAATTTTTTTTTTATTGTTCTATCAAAGTTATTAAATATGTAATTAATAAACCACTCATATAAATGAAAAAAAAAAAATGAAATGCTTACACTAAAAATATGAATACTGCATTACATTTTTTGGTAATTGAATGATAAATTTTTTGTGTTTTTTATTTAATTTTGTTTTTTTTTTTTTTTTTTTAAGGAATGTAATTTACTGAATGATGTTAATGTACACAGTAAATTCTAAAATATAAATTGATAAACTAATAAAAGTTATATAAATATTATAAATTTTATTATTCAATGAGTAAAATAAATAGAGATTTGTTTATATTATTTTTATTAACTTGACTATTAAAAATATTATAAAAGTCTTTGAATGGTCAATTAATAAATAAAGTACATAAATTTTATTGAATGAATAAAAATTTTTATTAATCTATATGAACGTTTTTATAAATTTTTAATGTATTAAGAATAATAAAATATATATTTAATATAGCATTAATTATAGGACTTTATATAGAATAAACTATTTATTTTTTCTAATATACTGACTCACTAATCATTTGTGTAATGATTTTGATAGATTGGGAAAACCAATTAACAAAAGGTTATGAAAAAAAAAAAAAACATACTTGTTTTATTAGAAATAAAATTATTTATTTTATAAACTTACTTTTTTTAATTAAAATAAATATTAATTTTATTATTTATTATTTAAGCTGATTCATACAATACACTATAAATGTAACATTTAACATTAAATTTTTTTAAAATTGTAATAAAAATAACCACATTGTTAGTTCCCAAAAAAAAATATATTTTTTTTTTTTGGATAAAATTTTTAAAAAGAAATAAAAATAAAAAAAAATAAAGCTATCATTTTTTTTTATTAAAAATCTCTTAATTTAGTATTATAAATTCCGCCAAAAGATATTAAGGTATATTTTTTTTTATAATTGTATGTATAAACACAAAAAAAAAAAAAAAAAAATGCAATTTATCTTTTTTTTTTATATATTTAGCACATCTTTTTTAGTATACTTATAATAAAAATATATTTTTTTTAAGTGTACATACATTTTATATACATACTTTTAATTAACACACTTAGATGTGCACATTTTCTTCGTATAATAGGTATGCACTATTAAAAATATTATTAATTTAATTATTTAAATATTTTTTTAAAATAGGTTGGTTGTACCATTTATAAACCATATGTTATAGTTATATATTATCTGTAAGTAATTTTATAATAAATAAAATAGGTATAGATCGTTTTACATCCTATTTAATTTGATTACTCAACATACAACAAAAGCATTTGAGAAGAAAATTATTAAATCGCTTTCATATCTAAGTCTGAAATTATTACATTTAAGAAAATGAAGTATATATTACCCATAATAAATCTTAAAGAGTAAATTTTTTTTAAATAAAGAGTATTATACAATTCGTACTTTATATTGAATATCATTATAGAAATAATTATTCTCTTATGATAAAATTCATTATTTTCTCTTTCGAAACTGTGATGTAAAATCAATGAATTTTTTTTTTAATTTTTTTTAACACTTTCTTGAAGCTGAATAAACAATTTTAAGAAATATAACTCTATATTTGTATTTCCTTGATATTCTGATGATCACTGTAACATTATTTAAAAATTAAATATTTAAAAAAAAGTTTATTATTTAGATTATGACTTCAGTAAAAACTTTAATAGAATAATAGATGTTTTCATATTCATATTTCTAGCACTTACAATGTAAAAAGATACATAGGAAATCAGTTAAAGATTAAAAGAAAAACCAAAAAAATGTAAAATGTTGTTTTATTAGTGATTTATTCAATAGCTTTGTTAGAGTACTGAATAAATAGATTAATAAAGAGAGTATGTAGAGTTTCCTCAACTAATTTAATTTATTTAAATATAATTTTAATTCTATAAACAAGTAAACTCAATTTATATAGTCTACTTCATTGAGCACTGTTACTTTTAGAGAGAAATTTATTTACTTTAATAAAAATCCTATATATTTATTAAAAATTTAAATCCTCATTAATTACTATTTTTAATTACATATATTTTATTTATGCTGTTATGTGTAATTCTTAGCAGTTCTAACATATTTCTATCAAATTAACAAACATAAATAATTAACAAAATACAGAATAAATTATATAAATATCACAAAACACGAAAATTTTACTATTGCTAATATAAAATTTTCTTATATAAATTTAAGCAAAAAAAAAAAAAAAAATACCACAAGAAATTTATTAGTCAACAAACATTCTTTTTAATTTTTTAGCAATTAAATCTCTCAAAAAAAAATTTATTTTTTTTGTATCTATAACATGTAAAAGGAAACGAAAAAAAATTTTTTTTTTTTTTTTTATATAGCATTTATATGGTTAATTTTTTATTTTCCGTACAGCTTTTACTTTTTATTCTCAAAAAGGTTAAAAATTCTTTTTATTAATCAAATATACATAATATTCATATTTAGATTCATTTTTAATATTTTCAGGTTAATTAATGTAGCATCTATGCATGTGATTTATTAATTCCCTATTCAATGACTTTGCTAGCGTCAAAAAAACAAATTAATAAAGAACATGTAGAGTAAACTCTACTTAATTTAATTTTTAATTTAAAGTCTTTATTTTTATTAATCATTATCAAGTACTACTTATTAGTTAATTATATTTTTTTTGAACAAAAGAAAGAGAATAATAAGAAAATATAAGATCATAAAATTTCCTTTTTTTTTTTTCTTAAATTATAAATATACACACAAGTAAAAAATTATTATTATTTATTTATTTTTTTTTAGTGTACTCACTTTTAGTGTATATGCATATATTTTTTTTTTTTAATGAACGTACTTTCTTAATGGATGTTTTAGTGTACGTATTTATGATTGCATATGATAATATTTTTAAAAAGAATATTAAGATGTTCACCTTAGTGTATTAAATGTTCTAATTTTTATCTTACACTAATTTGCAGATTAATTATTTAATAAAACTAAAAATTATTTTCTTGATTTATAAAAAAGGAAAATTATCAGCTTTTGTGAATTCTTAATAAGACACAAATTTAACATATCCAGGTAGTTAATTACGTATGTAAGATATATGAGACAGTATATATATA
The DNA here is from genome assembly GCF_900005855.1 of Plasmodium gallinaceum. NCBI lineage: Eukaryota > Apicomplexa > Aconoidasida > Haemosporida > Plasmodiidae > Plasmodium > Plasmodium gallinaceum. The sequence continues at coordinate 113,765 of NW_021628229.1, read as the reverse complement.
AAAAAGAGAAAAAATTAAAAAAAATATATTTTTAGATGTAGAAATAAAAAAGTATTTTTGTTTGTTTCACTGTTTTTTTTAAAAAGAATTTTTTTTTTTTATTATAAGAATGATTTTATTTAAAGGATAAAGTGATAATCATTTTTTTATAATGATTTATTTTAACAAATAATATTATGTATTATAATGTATTCATTGTTATTGAGAGAGAACATATGATTAATATTTTATATTATTTAGAGATTTTTAATGGATTACACAAGCTTCATTTAATTAGAGCTTTAAAGAATAATAAAATTTTGCGTTATCTTTTATCATTAAATCTAAAAATTTATATGAAGGAAATTATTTCATAATAAATATTTTAATTAAAGAAGGTAGTCTTTTTTTTTATAAAGGTTATTTTATAATTAATAGAATGCGAATGAATTTATCCATATATTTTTTATTAATTTATTTATCTAATACTTATCAAAAATCATTAAAAAACCAATTAATAAATCATTGATATATCTATAAATTAATAAAAGAATAAAAAAAAGAACGAAATAATTGAAAACAAATGCAGAAAAGTCTTAATATTATACAAAAAATAAAAATAATTACAGGGTCTCATTTTTACTTCTATTCAATTAGGGAAGTATTGATTACATAGGATTAATCATCTTTATCATAACTTAAGGAAAAAACTAAAAGATGCAAATTATGATATACTCTTATATTTATTATATTAATAAACACACAACTATTAAATGTATTTCAATAAGATAATGGCAAAAAAAAATGTTATTTTTAATTTTTTTTATAACATAGATAAAATTGTATTTTTTTTTTTATTAGTAAAAATTTTTTATAAAAATTATTAGATTTAATTTTTTTCGGTATAACTTTAGGCATTTAGAAAAATTTCACTAAAAAAATTAGATATATTAAAATTGTCACATATTTATGTAATATTAATTTAGGATTCATTTTTTTCCGTTTTAATTTTTTCTATTAAAATTTAAATGTGGAAAGAGTTATATAAAACTTAACAAAAAACTATATGATAATTTCTTAAATTTCTTGTTAGAAATAGAATTTTCTAATGTGTAGTTTAATAAGTCAATATAATGGTGTAATATAACCAATGATCCAAACGATGCACTTCAAATAAACAAGATTTTTTATGTATATTAAAATATCTTTAGAAAATTTACTCAAAACAAAGTAACAAAATAATGATAATTTACACAAATAAAAATTTCAAAAACAATAAAAAAAAAAAAAAATTCTTTTGTGATTATTTTATTTTAATATTTTTCATTTATTTTTTACGCATCATTTTGCTTTGCATTTAACTTCTATTTTCGTGATAATTTTCTTTTATATGCATTTGGATTAAAAAAAAAAAAAATAAAAAGAATATTAATTGTAATATAAAATCAAATTTTTCTGATAAAAAATGTCATATGTAAATTATATCAATGCACTATAGATAATAATAGCATAGAAAAAAATATTAAGATATCACATTTATACATTAAGTATAAGATTTATTATGTATTATTTTAATGTTATGAGTTAAATTGATTATAATTATAATTATCAAAACTCATTAAACATTTGAGAAGATTACAAAGTTATTAAGACTATTTTAAGGTTAGATTAAATGCCATAATTATGAAATTTCTAATATTATAATAATTTATTCTTTTTAAATTTCACTTTTCAAAAAGACTGTACTAACCATATATTATTGGGAACATCCTTCATTTTTTATTACTTTTATTACATTTGGCTCTTTTATTGTTAATTTGATTTTAAAACATATATTATTAAAAATAATTTTCCTTATTTTATCATCTTAAAACATATGTTTTTAATTTTTTTATCTGCTTATTCTATTTTCATCATATATTTCATTATTACTTTTAGATAGATTTTTAATAGATTTGCAGTTTGTTAAACGATCACATTAATAAAAAAATGTATATTGATTTTTCCTTATTTTATATGTTTACTGAATATGTTAACATATTGAATATTTATTAACACTTGTAATATAAATATAAGGTTAACTATATTTAGAAAATATTTTTGAATATATATATAATTTTACTTCTAGAACAAGTTTTTTTTTGTGAATTAAATTTTTGTGTTTAATGAGGAAAAATTTTCAGGATTAAATGTTTTTATTTACTGATAATTATATATTTGAAAAAAAAATATTTTTTTTTAGGAAAAAACATAAGATAAAATTGATGTATTTATAAAAAAAATTGTAATTTTCTAAGATATCATAATTTTTTAGAATGTTTATATATTATTTATTTCAAAATGAGAAGGTAAGTTGAATATATTATATTTATTCTTAGAAAATTCTCCTATATTTAATTATGTAAACGTTTCCTTAATAATTGGAAAATAAAGTAATAATGAAATACATGGAGTTAAAAATATATCTAATTATTACCTTTTTAAAGTTATAATATATAAAATAATTATATCATATAAAATAATTTAATCACATAAAGTAATTTTTTAGTTTATTGTTAAGTGACTTTTTTACTATTAAAAAAGAAGATTAATAAAAGATATGTAGAGAAAACTCTACTTATTTTATTTATTATAAAATATTTTATTACATAAATTATTTATATTTTATAATTTTTATTAAATATGAATTCTATTATTCATTATTTAAGTTAATTTACACAATATTCCATAAATATAATTCTCATATTACATTTTTAAAATTCCATATAAAGCCATTCACACCCTCTAAAAAAAAAAAAAATAAAAAAAAAATTAATTTATTTATCCCCTGGTTTTTACACAATTTTTTTAAGCCAATATTATACACAAAAAAGATGTAATGTTTTTTTATTGTACACGTTTTAAGTGTGAGAATCTGAATACGTACATTTCCCCTCCCCTTCCCCACATATATAGCAAGCATATATAAAGAATATATTTATAGAATTTATTTACTTATATATCATTTAAAAATGTTAACAATTACATTTAAAGAGCAGATATATTTTTTTATTAGAGTCATAATTAGTGAATTACGTAGTGATGGATATATATGATATTTATTATTTTAATTATTTAATAATTATAGAGAGATACTAAATAGTCAATTAGTAATTAATATTACATTATTACTAATTACAAATAATACATTACCCCTATATAATTAAATTACATAATGTAAAATATCCAACTTATTTTATATAGAATTTATAATTATTTAAATAAAATATATTAAATCAATACTTTATCATATTTAATATCTTAAATGATTTATAAAACATTCATATAGTTTAACAGAAATTTTTATTTTTGTTAAAACATAAATAATTAATACCTAAAATTCTTATATAAAAAAAATATATGTATTATCTTTCATCAAAAATTAATTCTCGTGATTAAAATTTTTTTTTAATAATACTAAACATTCATTGATTATTCCTTAAAGAAAAATTTTTTATCCTTATTTTACATATGTATATAAATGTAGAATCATCTCTATAAGTAAAAATATTAAGAAAGAAAAAAAAAGTTTTTTTCTTTTTAAGTATAAATTTTTTTCTTTACATATTCTCTTATATTTCACAATTTTTAAAAAATTATATCGTTACCTTATTTTTTTAAGTGCTATCTGGACAACTACATTTTATAGATCTATGCAAATTTTTTTTATTGAGTACTTAATAAGAAAAATAATATTCTTCATTGACAAATCAATAATTTACTTATAATTTTATTTTCTGTTATAACTAAAATGCATTTCATTTTTTTTCTAAAATTGAATAATTACCTTTTATCATCTTTTCTTTTCAATTAGAAGTAAAAATACTTTTCCATAACTCAATCATTTCTTTTGTCATTTTATATGATGTTTCAATAATGTTACGTGTATGTTTTGATATTTCCTGGATATTACTTGAATTGTTTTCAGATAATTCTTTTAGTAACTTAAAATTTTCTTTTTGTTGTTTTATAGCTTTTTCAGTAAAATAATCTACATCAAGACAATCCCAAATATCTTTTTTTGATTTCATTTCATTAGAATTGCTATTTTTCATTCGTTTATATAATGCATTTAATTTAGTTGATGTTTCATCAAGAATTTCTAAATGTTCGTCTACAATAACTGTAGATAATTTAGCATACTTCTTAAAAGTACATTCTAGCAAATTTTCAATTTCATCATTTATTTCATCTTCTGTTAAAGGTTTATCGGACACTAAATATCTTCTTTGTCGCCTTGATCCTCTATTTCTACTTTTTTTTTTAGGTTTTACCACTGGATCATTATTTGAACTATCATTTAAATTCATACTCTCCAATTTTTCAGCCACATCTAATTCTTCTTCTTCTTTGGATAATCCTGGGATGAATTCAGCAAGTTTTCTTGAATATATATTACATGACTTTAAGTCTGAACCTACCTTAACATAAGATTTATGTATACTCTGAAATAAAGTTCAAAAATATAGTTCATACGAAAATTTTGTAAATTAATATAATTAGAATTTAAATTTATATATCAAAAAAATAAAAAAGTGTATATACTTCTGAATTTCATCTTACTATTAAAAGGATATATAACAGAGTAAAAAATGATAAAATGAAAAGTTTTGAAGACATAATGCTTATGAAATTTCTCTTTTTAATACTTTTTTCTTTTTCTTCATATGAATATCTAGAATAATGGTCATTATTTACAACACTTTTGGCAAGAGGTATTTTTGGAGAGATATTTGATTCAATGTAAAAATTCATATTTAGTTGTTATGTTATTAATACATAAGATAATTTTTTTAAGAAAAAATTTATACTTAACTTTTTTACAGATAATTTATGATATTATTTTTTATATATAATATTAAAACTTCTAATTTTATTAAGATTATAAATAATAATTAAAACTATAAAAATTTAAATGAAAATAAAATTAACAATCATATAAACAGTAAAAAATAGTTATTTTATATAACATTCAGTTAAAACCTGATTATAAAATAATACATACAATAAAACTGAAGTACTAAATGTTAATTATTATTTTTTTTCAAATAAATAATATAAACATTTTATTAATTAAAACATTTAAGAACATTTCTTGAATCTATATGTGAAATGTACATTTTGGTTATGTTTATTTTTACATATTTTTAGGATGATGGTAGCATTTAAAATTCGATTTTATGGATTTTTAATATGTATTTTGTTAAATATTAATTTAAAATCAAAAAAAATTTTTCCATATAACCAGATTATATTTAAAATGTAATTAACCTATTTAAATTATTTTTTTTTATAGTATATATATTGGTATGAAAATAAAAAATCATTAATTTATTTATAAAAATAATGATATTGTATAAAAATACGTTTTTAAAGGTAACTAGTGGTATATTAGAACTCACATATATAAAATTGTTTTTTGATTTTTTTATTCTGTTCTAATTTATTATTTAAAGAATGACAAATTTTGTAATAATTTTATTAAAATTCTTTTAGTAAAAATTTGTTGTATGACAATTGAATAAGTGAAAAAAAAGAAAAACATAAACATTTTGTATATATATAAATTAGAAAAAATACATGCAGTTTTTAATAAAAAGATTATAAATTTTCGTTGCTATTTGTTAATATGATTAGCAAAAAATGAATTATTGAATCGTTGTAAACTTTTTTAGAGTATTCATTAATCAAATTAACGAAATGCATGTAAGCTAATATCTACAAATTTTGTCCATTAAAAAAATACTTCTTGCATTTAATGTATTATACTTATTTAATTATATGATATAACATTGAATAAATTTATTATTCTTAATGTGTCAATTAACAAATTGTTCATGTTGTTTATTAAAAACTTTCATATATTTTTATTAAGGCTTAAATATTTTATATGTACAATTATTTGAAGCCATGTTAGTTTTTTTCTGTAATAAAATTGGGATTTACAACGATTAATTCATAATTTGTTAAAAAAAAAATTTATTGTTACCTTTTTATATATGCATAAGAAAATATATGTTTAAAATAATACATTAGTATGAAAGATAGTCTACATATGTAAGAAAAATGGTGATTGAAGAAAAGTTCAAAAAAAAAAATTTTTTAATTTTTTTTATTAAACATATTTATAAGTTTATGTAATTTTTTAAAATTGAATTGCTAAGGTACAATCTGAAATATCGTACATATCAACTAAAATTTTGACTCAATTATATATTTTCATATAAACTTTATTGAAGATTTATTAAATCTATCATTAAATAAAAGTATAATGATTTTTTTAAATTTTATTTTGATATTTTTTTTCTTCATGTTCACAAGAAAACATTTTTATATTTAACATAATTAACAAAAAATAAAAATAATATAGGCTAAGAAACGATTATAGTTACAACATAGTAATGCTAAAGTATAAATATAAATTATATGTTAACCATAATTAAATATATTTATAATGATTTGAACAATAAAATTAATAAAAAAAAATTTAGAAATATTTATATTTTACTTATTATTACTTTACTAATTATAAATAATAATACACTCCACATGAAATTATGTTATACAATATAAAATATTTAATTTATTTTAAGTTTGAATTTTTTAAATTAATGAAATATTAAATATATAGCATTTATAATTTACTTAAAAGTTTTTAATATTATGTTAAATTTAATTTTTATTCATTCATAATTTATTCATAATAGAAAATATTGACATTCGTTGATTGTATGTTTCTTAAAGAAAATCATCATATATCAAAAAAAAGTTTTCTTTTATTATAAATATATATATGTATGCATACATATTCAGTATACTCATTTTAATGTATTGGTTTACTAATTGATCCTTAAAATACTTTTTTGAACTTTGAATAGTTAAAATAACAAAAAATATGTAGAGAAATGACTACCTCTTTTTAAAAACTAATTTTATAATATCAATATATCTATTAATAATTCATTAGTTAATTTTTACATTTATTCTTCATTTTTTTTTAATAATAAGCTAATATTTAATTTAGTAATATTATTATATAAAATTAAATAATTCATTATATTCTGTATACATTATTACAATAAAAATAATTTTAAATTATTATAGTTATTCTTCAAATATCCTAAACATTGATATCTTTAAAATAATTAAAAAGAAATATTATTCCTCATATTAAATATAAAAAAAAATTGATTACTGGTGTACGTTTATTTGTCTGAAAACATTTTTTTTTTTATGTACTTTAATACTAGAGACATACTCTCTAGTGTAAATATCTTAATGCACATTTTTTGGGACTTTTTATTTGCAAAAATGAAGTTGAATTTATATTACATTCCCTCTTATTACAGTTATATATAAGTTAGTAATAATATTTATATATCACATTTGAGAAATTTACATTTAGTTTGCTTATTATTTAATCACTTATTTTACATAATTTGTACCTCTTATAAAATTATTTGTATGGTATGTAATGAACTAATTTATTTTATATCTTGTTTTTTTAAGAACATATTTCGATATTGTCTGTTATAAATTATTATTACTTAAAAAAAAAATAAACATTTATACATCAAAAAAAAAAAAAAAAAAAAAATTAATTTAAAATATACATATAAGTTATCACAAAAAAAAAAAGAGGGTAGCAATTATTTTTGTTTTTTAAATTATATTATTGCTATTATTTATATATATAAAAGGATATACTTAGATAAGCTTCTAAATAAACAAATCTATGATAAGATTTCTTATGGTTATATTTACATACAAATTATTTGATATATATAACTTTATTTGTATATTTTTTTTACACACCTTTTAATTATCTTGAATCCATGGTATATAAATAATATTATAGAATTATTTTCAATTATATTTAAATAAATAAAATGAGTAAAAACATTTTTATTTATCAATCTAAAATGAGGCGAATATATAAACCTATAAACACGTACACTAAAAAAGATAAGTATGCAAAAAGTACGTATATTGAGTAAAAAATTACATGATCTAAAAGTATATTATAAAAAAAATATAGATATATTTTATTATATTTTATTCTTGTGTGTGAACTTAAAATTATAAAAAAAATATTTTTTTTTTTTGAAAGATTAAAAATGTAAGATGTGATACATGGGACATTATATCAATTAACAATAATAGCAATTAACTATTGTAATTAATATTTGATATCGATTAATAAAAGTGAATAATTTACTTTATATTTTAATTTAATAAAAATAAAATAAGTAGAGCTTTCTCTAAATGATCCTTATTAATTTGTTTATTCAATACTAGCAAAGCTATTGGGCAGGTAATTAATAAATCAACTATGGAGATAAGGACATTCGAATCTCACTTCTAAAATTAAATTATTATGTAATAAAACTAGATGGATATACAAAACTCAAATAAAAAACTTGATGAAAATAACGAAAGGATTAAGAAAAAGTTAGAACTTATATATGAATTACAATCTAAAAACTGTTCTGATATTAAAAGAAGAGATATTACAGCGTAATATGAGCTGAACTATAATGAAGACTGTAAAATATATAACAATATACAAAAAGGTGTCGAGATTGTAAAACAAGTCAAAAAAAATAAATTTGAATAATATATTTATTTATGCTAAAATGGTGGAGTATAGCCTATAAATGGTACTATCAACCTATTTTCAATAATATTTAAATAAATAAAGTAGAAACATTTTTATTTGTGCATGCTGAAATACAAGAAAAATCTTAACACAAACAAGTGCACTAAAAAAAATGTATATATAAAAAGTATGTACAGTAAAAAAAAATACCTGCACTAAAAAGGATCATGTGAAGTATTTTTTTTTAATTAGAAATGTAGTACAAGAAAAATTTACATACATATAATATTGTGTAAAATAATTAAAAGCAGTAATTAACTAATGGAATTAATATTTGATATTAATTAATTAAGGTAAATAATTTGCTTAAAATATAATTTTGTTGAAAACATAACAATTATAGTTTTGTCTGTATGTTATTTATTAATTTCTTTGTTCAATATTAGAGAAACCATTGAACTAGGAATTAATGAAACTATATATGAGTAACTCTTTAACCTTTTCATTTTATTATGTGCAAATTTCAAAAATGTCAATGAAACCTTTTATTGACCAAAGACAAAAAAAAAAAAAAAAAAATAAATAAATAAATAAAATACAGGATTTATTTTCGTTTTGAATACTAATGCAATGAGATATGAAAATGTAACTTTTTTTTTCTATTATAGTTTCATTTATTTTACTTTTTCTTTTGAAATTATTTAAGTAAAATAAAAATTCATTTTATAAAGAAAAAATTTTCGTACTAAATTTTTATCCATCATTTTATAGTGAAGAAATTAAATAAGTTACATTATTATAGTTATTACTTTTTTATATTTATTAATGAATTATATTTCTTAATTATCTATTTATTTAACTTTATTTTATTCTTGTTAATTTGTTTTTTAAGGTTACCTTTCATTTAGTTTTTTTATGTGTAATAATTTTAAAAATATCATTATTAATAATTCATTTATTAATTTTTTTATTATATAATTCATTTAATTAATTGACTATTATTTATAATAAAATTAAAAGATTTAACATTCTTTTTAGTTTAATATTATTTTTTATTGAGACAAAATAAATAAATTATGATGTATGAATAAATTCTAATTTTAAAATATAAAAATATAATATTGTACTCAGTAAATTATACATTATTCAGAATTAAAACATTTCATCTTATTAAAATATCTATTCATTTATTGCTCACTTTTTTCTTTACCTAAAATAACTTTTCTGTATAAACAATATTTCATGAATGTTTCAAATAAGTTTATTAAAATACTTATTGTAAGGAATTCAAATAAAAGGAAATCTGTTAAAAATATTTTTATTTGTAGTTTCATATATTTTAAAATAAAGTTAATAAATATTTGAATATGCACAATTATTTAAAACTTCAATGTAGTATACAATTAAAGATGCAATGAAAAAAAAAAAAAAAAAAACTAGAAACAAAAAATGAATATTATTTTTATAAAATAAATTATATAAATATATTTAAAAATGAATAATTATTATAAAATTTTTTATAAAAATAATTATTGTTTTTAAATTAATGTTCACCAATATTTTCTATAGTAAGAGTTACGTATGCTGTTAATATTAATAATCTTTATTAACACTTATAAAAATATCATTAAAAAGAAAATTCAAAATTCATTTTTACTTTCATATACTGTCTAAATAAAATTTCTGAAAGTATTTAATTTTTTTAATTTGTTGTTTCGAACTTAATAATATTTATGTATAATGTTTGTTATAAAAATTTAATTAAAGACTCGATTTTATTAAATGTTTATAAACTAAAGATAATAATCAAGAGAAATCTTTCAGAAATAATTCCAGAAGGATTAAAATATTGTTAAAATGTTAATAAGAAAACAATAATTTTAATTAGAGGAAAATTCATAAAAAAAATTATTTTTGCAAATCACTTAACATCTTTAAAATTATTGAGCTTTTAGAGGTTGGATATAATTCACATAAAATTTTTGATCAAATGGAAAGAAACCTTTATATTATTTATAGTAGATTTGATTTTAAAGGAATTAAATTATCACTTAACTATTTGAAGAATGTATATAAAAGAATAGTTAGATGTAATCTTTTATTTAAATTCAAATTATCTCATAATATATATGATTTTTTGAAATATATTTATTCGTAGGGTAATATGTATCAAAGAAACTATTGAAGCGTGTAAATACTGAAGAAAAATAAGTCAAAATAGAATATGTTATATCTATAATATCGGAAGCACTATATTTACTTAAAAATAAAATCGTTTTCCTTACGTTCTACATTTAAAATCAATTCGATTTTAGTACTATTATAAGCAATATTATTAATGATGTTGAATATTATAACGAAAGATTTCATGAAACAATAAAAATAAATAAAGATTATATAAAAGAATATCTTGATTTGGAATATAAAGTATTTCTTAAATTAATTTCTGCAATAATTATTTGTACCAAAGGGATGAACCTATTTATCATGATTCTAATCTTATAATATGTAAAATTCACAGGGTTTATTAAGTGAAATTAATTAGTATGTATAATTTAAAATATAAATTTTAGATGATCAAAAGATATTTTAATTTAAATAAAAGAAATCTATCGTTGGAACTAATAATTGATTTAAATAGGGATTATAGAAAAAATAGTTATTATAAAACTTGCTATTGATAAATTTAAGAATTCTAATGGGAGAGAATCACAAGCAGATTTAAAAAAGATAGAATCTATAAACAATATTTTTTCTAATAATTTACAAGCACGGAATATTTCATTATAATCAGAGAAACATAATAGAATGATACATATAATATATAGTTCTACTACATATGCTAACAGAATTTTTTTTACTTAAAATATCTATAAGATTAAAAAATAATTATTGTAATGACTTTAGTAAACTTTATATATTTTTTTTAATTTATTTATTTTATATGTAATATTAAAACGAAGGTAGTCATTATTTTATTAGTTGTCTATTAATTTTGCTGAGTAATGAATAACTAGATTAATAAAGAGCATGCAGAGTTACCTCTACTAATTTAATTAATTTAAGTATAATTTTAATTGTTATAAACCAGTTAACTGTATTTATATAGTATTCTTCATTGAGAATTCATTATTTTCAAAGGATACTTACATACTTTAATGAAAATCTTGTTTTTATTAAAAATTTAAATCCTCACTAGTTATCAAATTTTAATTACATATATTTTATTTTTAATGTCATGATTAATGTTTAAAAATACAAATTGATTTTTATGAAAATAACGAACATTAGTGATTAAAAAAATACATAATAAATTTTATAACATTATAAAACACGAAAATTTTATTATTGTTAAAATAAAATTTTCTTGTATAAATTTAAATAAAAATATACAAAAAATTTTTTAGTTAATAAATTTTTCTCATATTTTTCGACAAAAATAATCGTTTTAAAAAAGATAAATATATTTTTTATGGATTTAAACTAAAAAAAGAAAACAAGTTAACAACTAATTTTTTTTCTTTTTTTTATTTAACATTTTCAAGGTTATTTATTTTCTATGCAGCTACTACATCTTATTCTCAAAAAGGTTAATAATGACTTTTATTAACCAGTTATACTGAAATATATGATGATAGGGTATATGTTTACTTAATAGCTAGTTTATTAGTTTTTTTATTTAAAAGACTTTCATAGTACTTTGAACAATAAATGAAGGGCATGTAAAGAGATCTATAATTATTTTATATATTATAACATTAATTATCATAATTAATAATTAATTATTTATAAATTATATTATTTAATTTAACTTAAAATTTATCATATCTTAATAAAATTTACTATGTTTATTTAATTTTTAATAATTTTCTACTTAATATAATCTGTATTATTTACTTCTAATTTGACGCAATATATACATTTGGTCTATAGAGTTATTTTAAATAATATTTAAATAAAAATATATTTTTTTTTGTGAATAATATGTATGTAAGACAAATGTGAACACTTAAATGAGAATATTCAAAATGCTTAAAAAAAGTATATACACAAAAAAAATAAAAAATATTAACATTAAAAGTAAATGCATGATTAATAAAAGACACCCTTTTCCTTTTTGATAATTTTTAGGATGATAGTGATTCATTTTATAGTAATTACTTTTCATGTAAGATAATTAGCAGATGTGTATAGAAATATATGAAAACAAGTATAGCTACATTTTGTGCATACAGAAAAATCACAAAATAGTTAACTAGAAAATGCATACTTTCTGAAGTATAGTTGAGATATGTTAGTAGAATATATATAATATTAATATCGAATTAAAAAAAAAATATATTTTTTTTTTTAGGAAAGTGTGTGTGTGCTTTCCTTAATTTCTTTTATATGGTTTTACATACAGAAGATATTGAAAGATATGATGAAAACATGAAATATATAATAAATATGTTATAATTATATAAATTGATGATTATATAAAAGGTATATAATTATCAACTTAAATTAATTTTATAATAAATAGAATAAATAGAGATTTTTCTGAATACTCTTTATTAATTAGATCGTTTGAAGTATTACCAAAATTTTTGAACATTCAATTAATAAATCACTGGTAACAGTGAGAGGATTTTAGAAAATGATGCAAGCAAAAACATCATCGGATTAATTATCAACATAGGAAAAAGAATTGTCAACCTTTGGATTAAATGTACTATTGGATATAATAGGTTTCAACCAATTATATCAGTTTAAAATTGAAAAAGACGATGAGATGTTAAAATTAAGATACCAAAAGAAGTTTTCAAATATAGTTAAAATATTTAGAAGAGTATTCTAAATGGTTATTTCATTTTAGAATAAGAGTATAACGTTAGAGCTAACTAATATAGAAGCATGTATAATATTGGAAGCTTCATAACCAAGCATATATTTTAGTGGGATAATTAATTTAATAGTAGATGATAAAATGGTTTATATGTTACATTTGCAAATTGAGATAGCTGGATTCTTTTTGAAGACATGGATAAGAAATTCATTCGAATGTGATTTATTAATTGTTTTTTCAATGACTTTGCTAGTATCAAACAAACAAATTAGTAAAGACCTTGTAAACTCTACTTAATTTAATTTTAATTTAATTAAAATTTTAATTTAAAAATCTTTATTTTTAATAATTAACATCAAATACTATTTATTAGTTATTTTTTTTTTAAGTTAATTCATACAACATTCCTAGATGTAAACTCTCTATAATATTACATTTTAACTTAAAATATACATTTCACACCAATCCATATATCATTAAAAAAAAAAAAATTTATATGTGTAATATTTTTTTTTTTAGTGTACATAATTTTTAAATAACTATTTTACTGTTTGCATTTATGGTTGCACACTGTCTCCATGATTCAGAATGCACAAAATAAAATATATTTTTTTGTTCTATTTATTTATCTAAATATTATACAAATAGGGTTTGTAATATTATACACAGAACAAAATGATAAAGTCGTATACCATTGAAAGAAAGACAAGAATATAGGAAGCTATGAATTCACTCAACAAATGTTTTAGTGTATATTCCCTTAGATGTTTCTGTTTTAATGAAGTAAATAGTAGTAATAGAAAAGATCTTTGGAAAATTTTTAATAGATATGTCCCTGATTTATTATTTGCCCATTTAGTAACTTCATTAGTATTGAACAAATAAATTAATAAAGAGGATGTAGAGAAACTCTACTTATTTTATTTAAAATAAAATAAATTATCACGTAAATTATTTACTTTTGTTAACTAATATTATAAATTAATCACATTAATTATTATATAAGTTAATTCACACAGTACTCTTTAAATGTAGCTTTAAGCATTACATTTTTTACACTTTTCAAGAACAAAAAATTAAGATGATTTTTTTTTAAAAAAATATAATAAAAATAAAAATTATCACTATATTTTTTTTATTTATTATAAAAATTTTTTTTTAAGTGAAAATCTAATTTATTGTCTATTCAACGACTTTGCTAGAGTATTGAACACATATATTAATAAAGAGCATGTGTAGTTACTTCTATTAATTTAATGAATTTAAATATAATATTAATGCTATAAGCCAGTAAAGTGAATCTATATAGTATATTTCGTTGAACATTTATTATTTTTAAGATTCATTTATTGACTTTAATAAGAATCTCTATTTTTATTAAAAATTTAGATCCTTGTTGGTTATTGATTTATATTTAATTGTATTTAGCTTATAACGTTTTGAATAATATTTAGCAACTCATTCCCATTGTTTTCAAGTTAACGGACATAAATAATTAATAAAATAGAAGTTAAACTATATAAATATTACATAATAAGAAATTTTTATTATTGTTAACATACATTTTTCTTATATAAATTTAAATGAAGTATACTACCTGAAACTTTATAGTCAATAATTCTCCTTTTTAATTTTTTTTTATAATTTAAAATCTTTTTAAAAAAAATAATTATTTTTTGTATTTTAAATTTACAAAGAGGAAACAAAAAATTAACAGTTTTTTTTTTTTTTTTATCTAGCATTTGTATGTCTAACTATTTATTTTGTATGAAGTTATTACTCTTTATTTTAAAAAAGGTTAATAATGTCTTTTACTAACTAGAGTCATATGAACCTCCAAAAAAATAAAAATAAGATATATTTTTCTTTAAATTTGTAAATACACATATAACAAAAAAAAAAATAATATATATCCTTTTTTTTTTGTGTACTTTTAGTGTAAGTAATTTTTTTTTTAATGTGCATCTACATATTTTTAAAATATTCATTTTCATGTTAATGTTTTATTATTCTACCTAAGTTAGCTCAAATAAAAATATTTTTACTAAATTTATGTAAATACTATTTAATTATGTTGATAATAATATTTATAGACTATACTCCAACACCTTTGGAAAAATAATAATATTATTTTATTTTATTTTATTTCCATTGATAATTTCTATCCTTTTTTGTACACCTTCATCTAAATTATTATCTTCGTTGTCTCTTAATAAGGTTTTGTAATATTTATTCCAAATATATCATAATAGTTTTAGGTTTCAATTCATGTGTAAGTTCTAATTCTTTCTTATTCTTTTAATTGATTTGTATTTAATTTTTCAATTTAAATTCCTAAATTTCCTTAGTTAACGTAACAATTTAAAATTAGAAGGTGGTATTTTTATTTCTTTATTTTTATAGTAAATAGGTACTACTTTCAATTTTTCGTTTTCAATTTTAGTTTATGTGGAAGCAACTAGTAAACTTTTATTGATTATTACTACCATAACGTTTCAATTTATTTCGTTCATAATATGATAAATCATATGAAATAATACTTTCAGTACTGATATCCTCAGTCTCTACCAATGGTTTTTCTTTCAATCTATTTTAATCTTAATGTATTTGTTTCCATATATTATTTAAATAAATGGTTCTAATTTATAGGGTATTTTCAAGTAATCATTTTGAATAACAAGGATATATATAATGTATTCCAAACGTATTAAATAAGATATTTCTCTTAAATCTATGTGAGGAATGTTATAGTATATCAATACTTCATTTTTCATTATTTCTTCAGTAGATGTATCTTTTTTTTATATATTGTCCTAAGTATATAACAAAGACTTTTATTAGAAATTTCATTAACACATCTCTCATGAGAATAATGAGAATTAGTGTGGTATAGATTTATTTGTAATTCTTCTATGACATATTTTCTGAAAATTTTTACTTATAAATAGAACCATGATCTATAGGAATATTTGTAGGGTATTTATATATAGTTATCCAAATATTCCTCATAATAGAAATTTCATCACTAGCAATTGTTATTCTTATAATAACACTAGTTAACATAATCCGAGGATAATGATTCACTATTGCTTACATAAAATATTCTCCTCTTCGTGTTTTAGGTACAAAAAGACCTAATGTAACCATGTCAATAAATTAGGTTTTGATTAAGCCTGATTATTATTAGGTTTAAACATTTTTATTACGTACTACTTGATAAATTAAGCAATTTGTGATATATTCTTCCATATAAATACTAAAATTTAGTCACCAAAGATGCAGATGGATTTTCTTTAAAGTTTAATTCCAAAATGTTAAGAAAATATACTATTATGAAGTAAATTCATTAAATGAGTTTTGAATCATTATGGCTTAATAATTGTCCTATGCTATAGTGAATAGGAAATCCACTTGTCAATATCACATCTGTTGAAATATTGTTTTTTCTTTCTTGAACGGAGTAAGTATTTCTTGGAAAGATGAGATAACATAAGGGTTATCATATTCTCCCAACAGTTTATTACAAATTGGAGCCATGTAATTAGGAATATTAGTTTCATCATATATTAATCTAATTATCCAATTAGTAGATTAGTTTGAATTTATACAATATGTTCAAATTCCAAATTAAATTTTGATAACCTTAATTTCCACCAATATAATTTCCCAATATTAATAAAATATATTCCTCTAAAACCTTTAAATTTTGGTTAATGCTTTAGATACTTTAATAAAATAATAAAATATTTCACAAGCTATAACTATTAAAAATAATTCTTTTTATACATTACTCTATGTTCGTTGGATGTTTAATATCCTTGATTTATATGGATAAGTTTTTTCTGACCATTATCATTTAATTGGATTAACACAACTATTATAGTATAATATGATTAGTCAGTATAAATGATATTGGATTTTCGAGGTTTAGGAAAGGATAAATAAGTTATTTCAACCATATTTTTTTTTATTCATTCAAATACCTGAGGTGGTTCTTCATTCTAAATAAACATTTTCCTTTTAGTTCATAATAAAATTAATTTAGATATTTATTCTAAAAAATTCCTAATATAATTCTATAATAATTAGCAGCTCCCAAAAATAAATTCATTTGTTTCTTAGATCTAGGTCATCTACTTTGCTGATTGTTTTGATCTTATATAACAAAAATCTAATTCCTTCATAATTTATAATCTATTCTAAATACGTTATAAATGTTTTAACTTATGTTTGTCCGCAATTATCCCTAAATTGTTGTCAATAAGAAGTTTATTTATTTTTCCTAATACATAAAAATATTCAAATATAATTTTTGTTAGAATGATAAAGTCATCAATATACACAATTACATAGTTTTTTCGAGTTAAGTCCATAAAGATATTTTTTATTATTCTTTGAAATTATATGGGACTAGTTTTTAACCCAAATGGTAGTATACTAAATACAAGTATCCCGAGTATGAGTCCTTGGTTTATAAATTATATTATATATCTCTTTTGTATAATATTTAGATAAATAAATAGAATTAAAACATTTTATTTTGTACGTGCTAAATCATGACTACAATGTGCAATCATAAATGGGTAAATTGAAATAGTTATTGAAAAGTATGCACACTAAAAATATGTGTATATATATATATATATATTTACTTGCACTAAAAGTTAGTATACGAAAAAAAAAATTATATAAGGAATAATAATTTTTTTATTTTATTTCTTTTTTATTTTCTTATGATTGTATCCATAATTCCAAAAAAAAATGTTATTTATTTTTTTTTTTTTTTTGGAATATGATTCTGACTTAAAAAAAAAGTATGTTGTGATAATATTTTTTTTTATTATTTTCTCTTTCTTTTTTATTTAAAAAAAATGTAATCTTAAAAAAATAATAATTTTTTTCTTTTTTTTGGGGAAATGAGTATATGTGAATTGCTATGGAGTTTATATTTTATTTTAAGTTAAAATTTAATATTCAAAAAATAACATTTTAAAATATTATGTAAATTCATGTAAAAAAAAAATAGCTGGTTAGTAATATTTGATGCTTATTAATAAAAATATTTATTTTTAGATTAAAATTTTAATTAAACAATAATTAAATTAATTAGCGTTTACCCTATATTCTCTTTATTAATTTGTTTGTTCCATACTAGAAAAGTCATTGAACAGGGAATTAACAAATCGGTACTATAAATCATGTATACCTTTTACTATTTCCATCTAGTTCTATGTTTCAAGATCCATTTTTAAGATTTATTTTAGAAAACCATTTAGTACCATGAAAAGTTTGAAATATATATATCATATATAGAATGACATTTAAATCACCTAGTATAAACTTATTTAAATGGCGACAGTCTAGTATAACTCTCCGCTGACCAATTTTCTTGATAATCATTATAATAGATGAAGTCCGGTCAACATTAATAACTCTCTTTATTATTTTTAATAGATACACTTTGTTTTTTTTTTTTTATGTAACACAAGTAACATTTCTTTACTTATAGGTATAAGGTTATAAAGCCAAGGTTTCCCTTGTGCTCTAATATAAACTTTTATTTATCTGTAGCTTTTATAATTCCATATTCCCAAAATCTTGTGTGATTCTCTGATACTTTTTTCAACTTGTCTTTGTTCTGGTCAGATAAGTCAAATTTTTCAATAAAGCCCCGAATAATTTCTTTATTCAATTTTTTCATTTTTCTTCTCTTTTTTACGTTTGACTTCCATAATATAAATATGATTACTTCTATAATTAGCAACATAATATCCTAATTTATTCATTACAAAACCACTAATATAAAAGATTTTTTTATATTTATAATAGCAAACATGATTATGCCTTTTTACTAGTAGATTTTATATGAATCATAATCTTCTTGAATTTTCTTTCCATTTCTCCATTGAGTGTTTCACTTACTTTAATTAGTGGAATTAAAATTCCCCGTTTTATATCTAGTTTTCTTGACAAGAAAAATAATATAGTACATAATTTTACTAAGGTATCTAACGACGCATTAGAATTCTTTCCATTAATTTCTAAAATGTGTTTTGCATTAATACAAAATCCTTTAACACTTTCAACATCTTGTACTTTATTAACAGATAATACACTCTCTGCCGGATTTTCAATATCTTTCTCAATCTGTACTTTCATTTAATATTCTTTTTCTTTATGTATCCTATTGATATTATTTCTTTTTCTAAAAAATTCTTCATCGCTTTAAGTTTGTTATTTTGAGATTTTTCTTTTGCTCTCTGTTTTTTTTTTTTCAAAAGATCTCCTATTTCTTATATAAATATTTTCTCATTAATAAAATTTTTTTTTAAATTGTTTTCACTTTTAATTAACTAAAAACAAATATTATACCTCTTATTCATTATTAGTCCTCTAATTTCACCTTATTTATCCATTATTGCTTTATTTTTAAATAGTGATACTAAATGACTTGCTATAATTATTACATTTTTTCTTATGATGCATAAAATCCTTTTTAAGCTGACCTTTTTCTTCGATACAATAACATTTATTATAATATTGATTTATTCTTTTTCCAAAATTTTTATTATTCCCCTTACTCACTGAACATATTTTCAAGTAAAAATGATTATTATCTTCTTTCTACATACTATACAATGTTAGTATTAACCATATTTTATCCATGAAATTCTCATTTTTAGATAATTTAATGGGTGACTTTATTAAAAAATTATATGTAATTCTTAATCTAAAGAATTTCAATAGATCATTAATATTAAATCCATCAGATTCTTCAAAACATAAATAACTATCAAAATACCTTTTAAAGTATGCATTGAATTAATTCACACCCTCTAATAGGGTTTTTTTTTTTTGTTCTTTTAATAATTTTCTTATGTGCTTGACACATTAATCTCCATTTTTATATAATTTTCTGAATAATTTAATCTTTAACTCATACATTGTAGTATCTCATTGTCATATCATAATTCATTTATACATTCTAAGTTTTTGGTAACAGAGATTCCAATATCATACGGGTTCTATCTTGATCAATCTTTACTTTTTAGCTTTATTTTTAAAATTATCAAACCATTTAGAATGCTCTTCAGAAGATACTTCCCTCAACTTTGATAGTCTTTCAGGCATTGTAATTTTAGGATTTTCTTATCTATCTTTATTCTAGATACGTATATTTTGTTTTGAGGTACTACACCATTAAATACAATATGCTATAATTAATTTATTTCTTTGTTAATTATTAAGATTTCAGAACTATTGAGTTCATATCAAGAGGTTCGATATCTTCCGTTATTTCCAGTTGATTTATTAAATATCTATTATATTACTTTACTAAAGTAATGAACAAACAGATTAATAAAGAGCATATTGAGTTTCCTTTACTAATTTAATGAAATTAGTTTAATGTTATAAAAAAATAAACTGTATTTATATATTTTACTTTATTAAGAATCTAATATTTTTAAAGAGATATTTACCTTAATTAAAATCACTATTTTTAATAGAAATTTAAACCCTAATTAGTTATGAATTTTAATTACATTTATTTTATTTATAATGTTATGAATTGCGTTTAGTAATTTCAACACATTTTTCTCAAATTAATATAATTAACAAAATAAAAAATAAGTTATAAAAATACTCCAAAAAGAGAAAATTTTATTGTTAATATAAAGTTTTTTTATATAAGTTTAAACAAAAATATATTACAAAAAACTTTTTAATCAACAATTCTTTCTTCTATTTTTCGACAATTAAATCATAAAAAAAAAAAAAAAAAAATATATTTTTTCATGTATTTAAATTACAAAAAGAAAACAAAAAAATTAACTAATTTTTTTTTTATCTAGCTATTATATGTATAATACTTTATTTTCCATATAGCTACTACTTTTTATTCTCAAAAAGTCTAAGAATACCTTTTACTAACCAATCCCTAAATATTTTTGTTTTTCATCTTTATTTTATGTAATATACGTAAAAATAATTATTCTTATTTTTTTTCAATGATAGTATAAAGTATAAATTAGAATTAGCATAAAAAAAAATATATGTAAATAGAATGCATATACTTAATTTAAATATCTCAATAATATAGAGTATTTAAATTTACATATACTTTTGGAATTCTAAAATATAGAGGTTTAGGAGAATATTGTAATTTTGTTCAAATAAAAAGGTTAACATCTATTTTATTGACTATATAAATATAAGATAATATTTTTAAGTTCTTAATTAGGTATTCTCTTAATATGGATGAATAGAAAGCTCTTTATATTGATTTACACTTCCATATTATGAATTTAAAGAGATTAATAGTATTCCTTATTAAACAAATAGCTAAATAACACAATTGGAAAAACGTAGAAAAAGTATTAATTAAAAAAGGTAACAAATATTTTTATATATACTCCTTATGAAATTGTTAGGTTAATACTTGAAAATCTTAAAAAGGAAATTTATTTTGTTAGTATAACAGAAATTAATAGTTTTCTAAAAATTATATAGGAAAAAGATAACTAAAATAATAAAAATAATACACTTACTTGTAAAAGACATAATATAATATATTTACTGTGTTTTTGCATATAAAAAGATAAGTGAAACGTTACCTTCTTCAAAATGTACTCCAATATTTTTCTTGCATGGAACCTTATTCTACTTCAGCATCATAAACTTCATATTCTGCAAATCCTGAATCTAATGATAAATTATCCATATTATTATTAGCTCTTTGGATTTTCTTCTATAGAAAAAATTAAAAATTAACATAAGGAATTTTTTTTTAACATTACTAAACTTTTCATTCAATTGTGTTATAAAAAAAATAAAAGTATTATGTATTTATAATTGATTATATCTTACATATGCTATGTAAATCCACAATCCCAAAATTGTACAACTTATTCCAACTAATAAAGGAATTAAATATGGAGATAACATATCATATATTTTAGAAATATTACATGTTGATTTATTAAAACTATTATTTTTATTATGTTCTGGATCCATGTCTAATTTCTTTCTTCATATAAAATTTTTTTTTACTAATATGTTATCCTTCACTTGTTTTATACATATATAAAAATATTGTATTTATTTTTAGGATAAATGGATATTTTCAACTTTTTAAAAGAAAATTATAGGAAATCTGTTTGAACGCATTGTTTTTAGTTATTTTAAAATTTTAATTCTAATTATTATAGTTTTGTTTTTATTTCTTTTTACCACTAGGGTTTCTTAAAATTCATATTTAATTTAATAGATTTTCTTACAATATAATATTATATAAGCAGTGATTTATTAATTGTCCACTTTATGATTATAGAACTTAACTAGAAAATTAATAAGGAACAAGTAAAATTACTTTTTCTATATTAATGAATTTAAATATAATGTTATATTCTACTCACTAATAAATTATATTTATGTAATATACTTCAATGGATATTTAATGTTTTTAAGATCTATTTATTTAATTTAATAAAATCCCTAATTTATATGAAAAATTTAAATCTTCATTAATTATTGATTCTTAAATATATTTTACTGAAAATATTAAGAATAATATTAATTAATTAATCTTTATTGCTTTTAAGTTAACAAAAATAAATAAATATTAAAACACAAATTTAACTTATAAAAATATTATTAACACAAAAATTTCATTATTGAATGTATAGATTTTTCTAAAAAACTATCAAATAAAATTCACTTTTCGAAGAAATTGTTTTTATAAACAATTGTACTTCGAATTTTCAACAACGAAAAAAATATAGTAGAAAATAAAAAATAAGTACATATTCCTTTTATATTCTTAATTTATAAACACAATATAAGAAATATTTAAATTTTTTTTTTTGTCTATCATTTGCATAACTATCTATAGAATTTAAATACACATATTAATATTTATTCTAAAAAGGGTTAATAATTTCTTTTATTAACCAAATAAATTTTTTTTAATAAAATGTTTTTGATATATTAAATTAACATAAATAATTAATAGAATATAAATTTAATTTAATAAATTTTTTAGTTTAACACAAGAAAAAAAAAAAATAGAAATAATTCCTGAATTTTTTTTAAATATAATAATATAAAATCTTAAATATTTCTTAAATATCATTCCTTTTAATATGGATATAACAATATAACATATAGAAGAATTTAATTTTATATATAATAAAATTTAAAAAAAAAAACTTTCTTTAAATAAAAATAAAAATGTCATAATTTATGATCATTTTTTATTCTTTAAAATGATTATAACAATTTTCTTTTAATAATAAAAGAAATAATATTATATTATGAGCATAAATAAACATGTGCATGTACAATTATAATCTAATAAAAAAAAATTTTTTAATAATGTAATTTAATGCATGCAAAAACTTCTTTATAAATATATGAAAATTATTAAAATTGCAATAATTAAATTGATAACTATATAATAAAAATGTATAAAAAAATATAAATAAATAAAAACATGAAAAATAAGAATCAAAAATATTTTAAGAAAAAAAGCAAGATAGGTATAAAAAAAAAAAAAAAAATATAAAAAATTGTAATGAAAAATAAGAATGAGAAAAGAAAAAGCAAAAAAAAAAAATAATTACTAATAATGAATACATATATAAATATGGTTATAAAATTAAGGGAAATTAAAAATTATTTCATATTCAAATATTATGATAAAGCATGAATAATTTTACATATAATTAATGATAGTACTGAATTATTGAGTATTTTATTTTGAAATTGTAATGTTGTTATAATGCTGTAAATAAGTTTTACAATTTGAAAGTGATACATAGATATCATGGAAACACACTAATAATTATTTTTATATAAAAAAATAAAAGTGGAATTTCAACATTATAAAATTTAATAGTTTAGTAATAGTGAAAATTATAAAATTAATAATAATAAACACTTTTTAAAAACATAATATTTAGTGATGTTTTATTTTTATTTTAATGTTATGACATAATTATTACTTAAAACTTGGAAATATGTGGAAATACAAATGCAACATAAATTTTTTGTATGCATTACTCTTTTTAATAAGATTAGGAAACATATTTCGTAGAAATATTAATGAAAATGCTTATAGCTTTATAAAAATAACAATATTATTATATTGTTATGATATTTAATAATTTAATAATAGTAATAGAAAGATTAATACTGATTACCTTTTATTTTTATTATACAAAGATCATAATTATCCACTGATTGTTAAGAATTCTTATTTTTGGCATATAAAAAAATTTATGTATCTTTTTTATTACATATTACTCTATAGATAAAATACAGTAACATTATTGTCCTTGAAGACTTAATACTTTATATATATGAATATTCTAAATGATAATTATTCTGGTTTTTTTTAAGATTTCTTGTTATTTTTTTTTATTGAAATGCATAATTAATTTATCTTAAAATATAAAACCATATTTATATTTTTTTATAGAAAAATTTACTGTTTTACATATTATAAGAAAAATAATATATAAATGTTTACATAAATAAAAGGAAATTTTCTATTGAAAAATTAAATATATTTTAACTCTCTAAAAAGGTAATATATATTTATGTATACTAATTAAATAATTCTCCTATTATAAATAAAAAGTAATTTAATATAAGTCAATAAAAAAAATTATTATCTTTTTTCGGAACAAAAGGTCAATAGTGGTATAGAAAAAATGTAGTAATTTATCAATTTCTATTTAATGCCTTTACTATTATTGAACAAACAAATTAATAAAAAACATATAGAGAAAACTTTACTTGTTCTGTTTTTATCATAATAATATTTTAAGCATATTATTTATTTTTTTTTTTTTTTAATATCAAACAATAATTACATTAACTAATTACTATTTTTAATTAATTTACACGATATTTTATTTATGTAAATTTCTCTAGCATTACTTTTTCAATAAAAAAAATGCCTTAACATCATCTTTTTTAGGATACGTGCATATGTGTGCGAATATTCCTCACATTTTAGTAGCACAAATAAATACATTTTTACAAATTTTGTTTATGCAATTATTATTTAAAATGGGTTGATAATTCTATTTATAGACCACATTCCACCATCTTATTAAAAATAATGATATTATTAAATTTATTTTCCTTGGCTTGTTTTGCAATATTCATCCCTTTTTTTATACCATTATTTATTTTACAGTTTCCATTACAGTTCAACTCATATGATATAGTAATATTTCTATTATAAATATCAGAATAGTTTTTATTTCTAATTCATATATAAGTTATGATTTTTTCTTATTCTTTTCAGTGATATGCAACAAATTTCTTGAGTTGTGTATATTTTCTTAGTTTTACTACCTAGTAGATTAATTTTAGAGAGTGGAATTTAAATCCTCTTATCTCCATATTGAATAAATACTACTTTAAATTTTTCATTTTTGAATTAAATGCTCATTAAAATACTTTGCTAGAGTATTAAACCAACGTATTAATAAAGATCATTCACAATTATCTCTGTTGATTTAATGAAATTAATTATAATTTTAAATGCTATAAATCAGTAAAATGTATTTATATAATATACATTAATAAGCATTTATTGTTTTTAAGATGCATTTTCTTTTATAAAAATCCTATTTTTTTATTAAAAATTTAAATCCTCATTAATTATTAATTGCATATATTTTACCTATAATATTATGAGTAATTTTTAGCAACCCCAATCCATTGCTCTCAAATTAACAAACATAAATAATTAACGAATCACAAAATAAATTATATAAATACTAAAAAATAGAATAATTTAATTATTTATATAAAATCTTCTTTCAAAATATTCAACAAAATAATCAGGATTATTCTTTTTTTTATCTTCTCAAATAAAATATTTTATTTATTTTTTACCTAGTGCTTTTATGGCTAACTAAATATTTCCCATACAGCTATTAATTCTTTATTCTCAAAAAGGTTAGTAATGGATTTATTAATCAAGAATATATGCATTATATTCGGAACATAGTAAAATAATATGTTTCTCCTAAAGTTTCATGATATGTATTATTATATATATACATTTCATTTTTCACCATTTCTTCAATGGATATATCTTTTTCATCATATAACTTTAAGTATATAGTCGAGACGTTTATGAGAACTTTCGTTCGTTAAATTCCTTTGAGGATAATGAGCACTAGTGTAGTATAATTTGATTTTAAATTCTTCTGAAGTATATTCGAAATTCTTGACTCATATAGATAAAACTACGATACATAAGAATTCTTGTAGGGCATCCAAATAGAGAAATCGAAATGTTTCTCATCATAGAAATTGCATTATAATTAGTGAGTTTATAATAACACTATTTAGGATGAAATGTAAATAATGATATACTACTACCAATATAAAGCATTCTTACCATCCTCATGATTATGGTTCAGAAATATCTAATAACACCATGTTAAATATATTATGTTTAGATGATAATTAATATTAGGATTAAAATTTTGATTATGCATTACTTGACAAACTAAAAAATTTATAATATATTCTTTAATATTACAAATAATATTGGGACTCAAAAGGTGCGATGAATTTTCTTTAAAGCTTTATTGACTCTACAATGTAAAGAAAATTTACTATATAAAATAAGTTCATTAAATGAATCCTATGTCATTCTTGTATATAAAACAGTTTTGTTTTATTGTTAATAGGTAAGTTATTTATCTCTATTACATTTCTGGATATATTATTCCCCTCTTTTAGGGCTTCATTATATACTTCTTGGAAAGAAGGAATAACATATGAGTTTTTATGTTTCTCCAATGGTTTATTATAAAGTAGTGTCAAGTATTTAGGGGGATAAATTTCATGATATATTGATCTAGTTATCCAATCAACTAAAATATTTGAATTCTATCTATGTATTCGAATTCTATCTATGTATTCGAATTCAATCTATGTATTCGAATTCTAAATCAAATTCATATTGTCTTGACTTCCATCAATGTAATATTTTTGTACTAATATATTTTACTCCTTTTATGATTTTATAGTCATTTTTGATTAACACTTTTGATCCTTTAACATAATAATCAAAAGTTTATCCAGCTATAATTATTGAAAATAATTCTTTTTATATAGTGTTCCATATCCGCTAAATGCCATTTAACTTCCAATATGCTCTTCATTAATATATTTGTTCAATATTCTAGTAAAGTAATTGAATAGGCATTTAATAAATCACTTTTCTAATATATCCATAAGGTATCTTATTATGGATCAATAATTCATTTAATCTATTTCCTTAAAGGTATTTTTTTTTATATATATATAATTTTAAGTATGTAATCAATAATTTTATGAGATATTTCAATGATATGATTTATTTCATGATAAGAAGAACTTGTGTATTATAATTTATCTTTTTTCCTTAGTATAATACTCCTGAAACTACTGATTCATGTAAATAGAAACGCAATATGTTAAAATATTTTTTGGACATTTAAACATAGCCAAATATTTTTTATCATAAAAATTGCATTGACTGAATAGATTCGTTTAGTGATGATAAAACGTAAATAACGATTTAGTTCTACTTGTATAAAACATTTCTTTCTTGATTTATTAGATGATTTCTCAAATTCTTTTCTGTAGTATTGAACAAAAAAATTAATAATGAATACATCGAATTTTCTCTTCTAATTTAATAGTGTAAAAATAACATTAATCATACAAATGAATCAATTTCATATACACGAAGTTTTTACTAATAATAATTTTTTTCCTTTAGGAACATTAATTTACTTCAATAAAAATAACTTTGCCTTTATTTAAAATAGAAATACTCTTTAAATTATTGATAATATATGGAAATCTCTTAAAAATACTTTATAAGAAATTATTTAACAATTTATTTCCATTGAATTTAATTCATCAAATCTCTTTTTAAAAAAAGTGGAATCTTAAATTCTTAGTTCATTTTTTTTTCAAATAAATGACATAACTATTTTTAAAAAATAAAAAAAAATATATGTTTTTTTTTTAAAAAAATATTTTTTTTTTTACTAGTGAACATCCATATGTATCTTTATATTCTTTTTATAGTTACTAATTATTATTTTAGAAAAATTAATATCTTTTATTAACCAATTCTTCATGCTTTCTGTTCCAAAATATTTATTGAAATCATAATAAATTAGATTTTTATAAATTTTGGTTCTTATCACTCTTAAATTTTTTATTGTCCATTACTTTACAAACTAAACAAATTGTAATATATTTTTCAATATCATAATCTATATTGAGCCACTAGTTAATAACTAATATTATAGACCATTTTGAACATTTAATGATACATATTTAATATAGATGGATATTTAATTATGTATTTTGTACATTTAAAAGGGTAAATATATATTTTTTAAGATATAATTTTATTAGTGTGAAGAAAAAAAAAATATAAAAAAAATTTTTTTTTAGTGGAGAATTTTGGAAATAGAAAGTGTGCTATAAATCTTAATTAATTATTTCTTTTTCATTAAATTTAGTGCAAATTTAGGTAAATATTTTTATAAAATTTAATTTTGTCATAAAAATTTTTTTTATGAGTAGAATTTAAAAGAATAATTAAATGAATATTCAATAAAATATATTTTATTATTATATTTTAAAAGTTATATTAATTGAAATAATTAAACATTTAAAATGTAAGTAACATTTTATGTTAAATTTATTAATTAATCAGAGATCATTTTATATGCCTTAATTGATTCGATTATTTAATATTTTACGAAAGTTATTATATAGTTAACTAATAAATAATATATCCAAGAAGCATACTAATAGGTTATATTACAATTTATATAAGTTTAGAATTTCAAAAATATATTATTATGGTATAGTAAGTAAAATTATATAATACTACAGTATATTATTTACATGTTAATAATAAATAATATTTTTTATTTGTTTTTATTCATAATAATAAAATCTAAGATATTGTGGAATGTTTCCTTATTAATTTAGAAAGCTTCATAAAATTTTTTCTTTGAAGTCACATAAATCTTTTATTGTTCTAGAGTGTGCTCTTAAAAATATAAATTTTTATTTTTAAAAGAAAAAGTAGTTAATACTAATTTCTCATAAAGAAAATTAGTACTAAATTCATTCTGTAGAATCAATTTACTAAGATTAATTTACATAAATTAAAAGTTTATTTAAAATAAAGATAATATTATAAAGAGTCTAAAATTATTTGTAATTCATACTTGGATATAATAAATGAGTAAATTTAAATATACCTGTTATTTATTAGTATAATTATTTTATTACTTTAAAATTATTTAAATATCTTGTTAATAAATCAAGAAGGGATAGATATAAATGAGAATTCTAAAATTTTTATTATACACCTAAAATCTTATATTAAAAGATAAATTTAATTTTTAAAAAAATAGAATAAAATGTAATTTAGCACATAATAATATCCCGCATAGTATAATAAAAAAAAAACCATATTTTTCCCTATTTGGAGTTTATTGGATATACACAAGTTTTTCAAAAACATTACTGGAAATCACAGTGAAATTTATAATCATTTAAGTTATCTATGGAAATAGTTAGAATAATTTAAATAATGATAATGAAAAATCCATAATTAAAAATAAAAATATCTTATGATTTTTATAAGGGAAGTAAAATGAATCATTATAATGGAAATATATAAAAAAGAACAAATTATCTTTTCCCTTATCTAGTGACTAAAATTGAAGATAAAAATTCAAAAAGAACGTTTATTTCTTATAAAAATAAGGAAATTCAGATTGATTAATGGAAAATTAAATTGTTAAAAAATAAAACTAGGGAGATAAACGAAACAAAATTTAACAAATTTTATACATGTAACTAATGTATATAAAAGGAAGTCAAATGATAAACATTAATTGAAACCTAAAATTTATTTTGATATTTATGAATAACGCAATATTTCACCTTCTGAAATTATAAACAAAATATATTCAAAGATATGAGGATTTTAAGTTGAAAAAATTATCTGAAAAAAGCAACCTTAACTAATACTACTAGTTACCCTAAATAATGGAATATAGCTAATAAACTATATTATTAACTTTTTATAAAGTATTAGTGACTTACCCTAAAAGTAGTAAGTTCTAAATGTAAATATTGTAGATTATAATGAAAAAAATAAATTCTATTTTTTTTACTTTTGTGAACTATTTTTTTTGTTGAATTTTCTTTTTTCTTTTCAATTTATATAATTATCTTTTTTAAAAGAAATGAAGGATTTGATTTGCATTTCTATTTTTTTTTAGAAATATATTTGATTAATTCAAAATAAATGGAAAAAAATTGTTAAATAGTTTCTTATACTAAGAGATTTTTACATATAATAGGTAAGGATTTGAATTTTTAATATAAAAATAAGGTGATTTTTACTAATGCAAATAAATTCTTTTTAAAAAAATAAGTATTTAATAATGCATACCATGTATAAAGTTGTCTTATTTGAAGCATCAATACAATTTTTACAATAATTAAATTACTAATGCAATTATATATTCTCTTTATTAATTTTTCTGTTAAATTCTTAAACAACGATATCATTGAACTTTTTGAGATTTTATATAATAAGATTATTTTAGAGAGTTTCTATGCATGCAAGATAATTAATAGACATGCATGGAGACACATCTAAAGATGTATATAACAAAGTTTTATACTTAAAATCATTAAATATATTATCAAAAATTCATATTTTACAAAAAGTGTTATTCTTATAAATATATGAATAACAATAAAAATTAAAAAAAAAATTAATGTGCATTAAATTTTCTGAAAAATAAATGACTTTTAAGAATTTTCGTTTTAGATATAATTATTGGAAAATGCGATTAAAACTATGAAATATAAAACATATATATTTAATTTATGGTAATAGATAGTTATATAAAAAGGTATATAATTACTACGTGTATACCTCTTTATATTATAGTGAATAATTTTATTAAAGGAATAAAATTATATAAATTAAGGAAATTTATATCAGAATAAGCAAATAAAAAACTCTCTGAATGATCTTTATAAATTTGTTTATTCAAAGTACTATACAAATCCTTGAACAGATAATAATTCAGCACTCTGGATAAGTTATTGAACAGGTAATTAATAAACCAAGTATATAAAGAATTTCACAATAGAGAAATTTTGAATATACAAAGTTTATTATAAATAATAACAAAATAATCTAATGTAGTGACTAAATTTTCAATTAAGATAGTTTTTTTTTTATTTTATCTTATTTTTTGATGAATATTATCGATAAATTTTCAAAATAAATTCCCTAATTTCCATTTACTATAGTGTTTTTTACTAGGTAGTGATAATTAAATTATTAAACTTCTACTACCTCTTGATAAAATTATTCATAAAAAAGTGAGCTCTGTTAAGAAAATTAACTTATAAATAGTTAACTATGGGGTAGGTTATCATCACAAGTTAAAGAAATATCTTTAGAAAATATTATACTCAATTCACACAAAATAAAGACTTATTCTAACTGTATCATTATGGATTTTTTATTCAGGTAATTTAATTTTCTCTTTTTCCGCATTCTTATTAACTTACATTTTTATTAAATCTATATTACTTATTACTAATTTTTTCTCTGTATCACTCTTCTCTTTTTCTACATCAAAAAAAAAAAAAAAAAATTCAATTACTTTTTTCTCTAACCAAAAAATATGTTTTATCCTTGAGCAATATGCAATTGCAATAACATCTTTTACCACATCTTCTTTGTTATTTATAACTTTTTTTATATTTTCAGCAGTGTGTTGTAACCCTATTTAAATATTTATTTGTTGCTCCTAACTCTAAACATGGACCTAAATTCTTTTATATTTAAAAATAAACAAATGTCATCTCATTGTAATTCATCCAAAATTAAAATTTCGTACAAACTATATTTCTTATTATATGTTATTTACATATTTAAAAAAGATAAAAGAAAATGTTTTCTAAATCGCCAATTTAATTTAAGAAATATATGAATAATATTTAAAATACAATTTATTATATTAGGTTTCTAAAATTCATAATGTATATCCGTACATCTATAAAGTATTGAAATGCATTTACACTATTAAATTATATATAAATGTTTTATAATTGTTGTTACTCTAAATAAATATTTTTTTTGTTAAAAATTACTTCTAATATTTCTGTTAAAAAAAAAGAAATAATTTATACATGAAAAACACTTTTTTTGGGTTATTTTTTTTTTTTAATTTTTGTACATATTAAACATAATTAGAAGAATTTTTTATGATAAAATGTAAATTTCTAAAAAAAACTTAAATCATGCACATATAATTTTATTTTATTTTTAATTTGCATGCATACATAGCATATCAAAAACTTTACACTTAATTTTTAAATTTTATCTAGCATATCAAAAATTTTACGCATAATTTTTAAATTTTATCTAGCATATCGAAAACTTTACACACAATTTTTAAATTTTATCTAGCATATCAAAAACTTTACACATAATTTTAAAATTTTATCTAGAATATCAAAAAATTATTTTTGTAGTAATTTTTAAATAATAGCTTAAAAAAAGATGTTTTATAGCATACATTGGGGAATTTTTAATTAAATTATATTTGTAAAATTAAAACATTGAATATTTCATTAAATTGTGCTAATTTCATTTCAGTTAAAATAAATTCAGATGCATTAAATACATTGAAAATTTAAAAATATATTTTGTTAAAATACAGTAAAAAAATAATTAAAATATATAATAAAAATAAATATAAAAATAAAAAATAAAGAAACATTGAAAAAATATTTAAATAATAAAGTTTTAATATTTCATAAACAAAATGTATAATATAAATTATGAATATAAGAGTATTTTTTAGTTACATTTATAGAAGCAATTACATAATCTGTTTATTTAAAAATTTTTTTTTTATATCTCTATGTAAATTTTCGAAAAAAGAACGCGAGGTAAAATTTTTCTTTTTATATATTAGCTTTATCGAATATAAATTGTATAATTATAATTCATGCAAAGTATTATTAAAAAAAACATAATAGCATGAAAAAAGGAGAATCAATTAAACTAGCTTCTAAAACAGTGGAAAAAAATAGAAATAAAAGTAAATTATTTAATATGTGAAAATTGAAAAGTAAAAAGTTAAATATGTCACTATCATAACATTTAATTATGTGTTATAATTTGCTATTAAACAATAATGAAAAATTTTCTAAGAATAATATTTTTTCGACAAACCTTAGCAAAAAAATATATTCGTTTTTTATTTTTGTTTAGAAATGATTAAATGGAATAGTTATTTTTTTTTATATTATATCTAAATTTTATATATATTTTCTATGTTTATGAAAGAAGGGAATGTTTTTTTACTTTTATGATTTTATTTTTTTATTCTTAAAAATATTTAGACGTTATTATATTGGTTAATAAAAGACTTCATTAACCTTTTTGGAAAATAAAAGGACTAGTTAAATGAAGAATACGAAGTTGGTAATACACGCACACACAAAAAAAAACAATTGATGATTTTTTTTTGTCTGTACTTTTTTTTAAAAAATAGTACAAAGATTGTTAGGAAAAAATTTTTGATAAAAAAAAAAATGCAAAGATAGTCAGGAAAAAAATTGATTAAAAAATCAATTTTTTAAAATGTTTGTTACTAATAAATAAATAAAAAAAAAAAAAAAAAAAAAAAAAATTTTTTTTTTAGGGAAGGAAATGAAATAATTTTTGGTGATGAATTTTGTAAAAGAAAATTTTATACATATAACAATAAAATTTTCATGTAATTAATATTTGTATAATATTTTTATATTTGTACATAATTGTTTATGTTTGTTAATTCAGCAGCAATATATATTAATTGCTGTATGTAACTCATAATATATAAAATAGTGATTTACAATTAATTAATAATTAATGTTCAATAAGGATTTAAATTTTTAATAAAAATAAAGATTTATTTATTAAAGTAAATAAATGCTACTGAAATTAAAGAATGCTGAATGAAGTAGATTATGTAATTAAGGATCATTCATTCAAAGCATTTAAATATATATATATATATATACATCAAAACCGTAGAGACAACTCTACATGCTCTTTATTAATTTGTTTGTTTAGTACTCTAGCAAAGTTACCGAACACCCAATTAATAAATCATATATGGAAATGTGTATATATTAATGATGAAAAATTCTATTTTAATTATGATGTCTATTTAATATTTAAGGAATTCTGTATTATTATAACTTCAGAAGTATTGTACGTATTATAGATAGGTGCTTTTTTATAATCATTGCATTTTTTCTTTTGTTATTATTTTTATATTAAATTATTATATTTGTAATTAGTGTTGAGAATATGTATTATTTTTGTTTTGATTATTTTTTATATTTTCTAGTTGATTCATGGTAAATTGAACAAGTTTTTTATTAATTGATTTATTAGTTAACTTTTTAAATACTTTTATAGAATTTTAGATGGCTACATTAAGAACGAGCATATGTGGAAATTTCTACATTTTTTATTTATTATAATGGCATTTAAAAATAATTATGTACTATTTATGTAATTATGCTATAAAAATATGATAAATAAATTATTTAATTTTATTTTAGAAATTTTTTAATTAATGATATGTTAAATGAATGTCTAGAGTTATCTTTTTTTTGTTAAGAACTTATTATTATGTTTATATAGTTTATATTTAATATTTGTTACAAAAATTATTATTTTAAATAATTATATAGTAAAAAACAAAGTAAAATAGTATATTTTTTAGAAAAAAAAGAAAAATATAATACGAAAAAAAATTACATACTTATTGTTTTTTTTCTTTGTTTATGTACTTATGTATGTTTTAATGTATGCATTATAACATATTAAATTGAGAATATTTATTAAAATGTTGGTACTTCCACAAACACTTTGCACTAATTGAACTTTCAGTTACATTTTATTCCCTCTCATTAAAAGTTCAAAAATGTTAATATTATTCTATATTGAGAGTTAATAAATATGGAATTACTATTAATATTAAATATTTTTAAAGAATTATAAAGAACATTTGAAAGTATATAACACAAAAAAAATAGTGAAGGAGAATATGATTTTAGTATTTTTTTTCATAGAAAAGAAAAGTTTTTTTGTGATTTTTATATAATGAGATTTACAAAAAGTTAATTTGAATTTTCATGGTTCCTAAATAGTAAGACTCTATTGAATACGATAAAAAAAAGTTATTATAACAAAATAATATTTAAATATCTGGTATATAAATTGTGTCATCAACTTATTTTAAATAACATTTAATTATATAAAATAAGACATTTTTATGTGTGAATTTTGAAATTCGTACAAAATATACTCACATAAACATGTTTACTAAAAAAAAAAAAATATTTGCAATAAAAGTACATTTAAAAAAAAAAAATTGTCGCTCTAAAAGTAATTACTCCAAAAAGATGTAGATATATTTCATTATATTTTATTTTTTTTTTGTGTACTTATATAAAAAAACATATTATTTTTATTGTAACTTTGACTTAAAAATATTATTAATTTTTTTTTTTATAATGAATTATTATTATTATTTTTTTTTAAGAAAAAAGTATATGATATCATAAAAAAAAAATATATTTTTTTTGAGGACAATAGAATAATTTTTTATGAAAGATTAAAAATAACATGTAAAATGTGATACAAATGAAATATTGTATATATTAAAAACAATAGAAATTAAATGATGAAATTAATATTTGATATTAATTAATTAAAGAGAACAATTTATTAATATTTTAATTTATTAAAAAAAAAATAAATGGAGTTTTCTCCGCATGCTTTTTATTTGTTTGTTCATTATTAGAAAGTCATTGAACATATAATTAACAAATCAGTAGATTAAAATAAAAGAAAAAATCCTATTTTTATTTATAATTTTTTAAAATATATATAAGAAAGAAATACATTTATTTTTTTCAAAAATATTTATAGATCGAGGATTGAGGAAAATTGTTGACAAAAACCATCTTTGTAGCTAATTTTTATTTGAATTTTTAATAGAAAATTTTATCTGGAAGATTATAAAATTTCATGTTTATAACTGTTCTTTAATTAGTATATAAGTAATGTTATAAATCTATTTTAAATAATATTTTAATGAATAGAATGACTAAAAATATTTCGTGCATACTAATATGTAAAGACAATACACACACATAAATGAATACTCTAAAAAAAAGTAAGTACACAAAATGAATTTATACTAAAAAAAAAAAATACTTGAACAAAAATTAAGTATATGCAAAAAAAAAAAAAAATAAAAATAAAAACAATATAATAGATATATTTTATTATATTTTTTTTTTTGTGTGTACATACGGTTATATATTAAAAAAAAAAATTACATTTTTTTGCATATAACAATGGCTCAAAAAGAATATAATGACAGTGGTTTTATTATTTCTAAAAAAAATTTTTTATGATAGATTAAAAATATAATGCTAAAAATTACATTTAAATAACTTTGTATAAATTAACTAAAATAGTAATTTACTAATGTAATCAACATTTGATATTAATTGCCAAAAATAAATGATTTTTTTAATATTTTACTTTAATAAAAATAAGTAAATTTTTTTTACATATTCTTTCTAATATGCTAATTCATTACTAGTAAAGCTATTGAATGGGTAATTAATAAATCAATAATTGAGTTTGAGTTTTATGGATTGATTGTTTTTGTTAAACTTAAAGTAATGAGTTTTAATAATTAATTATTATTCATAATTTTATATATAATATAGTTTAATTAAAAATTGATAATGAAAATTTAAATTTTCAATAAAAAAAAAAAATTTCTACAAAAGTAAATAAATACCCTTTAAAAGGAATAAATTATCATTGAAGTAGACTACATAAATACATTTTAATGTTTTGTAGAATTTAAAATCATACATAAATTCACTAATTTGATAGAGGAATCTCTCTAGGTGTTCTCTATTAATTTGCTTTATAATGAAAAAAATTCGATGGATCAGCAATTTATAGACCACCTATGTGTATTTTTAAAAAATCTATATAAAAATACAAAATAGAAAATTTAAAATATGTATATTAAACAATAGTTTCTATAAAAATAACTAAAACAAAAAATATTCTTAAATATATAATTTTTACATTACATTCTATGTATTAGAAATTATATCCATTTTATTATTCTAATATTTATTTAAAATTAACGCATCTTTAATTTTTATATAATTTTTTAATATATATTTTAATTCTTTTATTTAATTTACTCTATTCTAACAAATATCTTTTTAAATCCACAAAGCATTTGAATGTATTTTAATTTAAATGAAATAGAATTTGCATTATTTATTTAAATTTACAATATTTTAATTTTACAAATATAATTAAAAATAGTATTAATGGAATGAATTATTTTTTTAAAACTATTTTTTAAAAAACTAATGTAAAAGTAGTTTTTTGATATGCTAGGTAAAATTTATATATTCTAGGTAAAGTTTTTAGTATGTCAGCATGCAAATTAAGAATAAAATTAAATGTGTACATAATTTGAGCTTATTTTAGAAATTTATATTATTAGAACTTTTTTAATTATAATTATTATAAATAGAGATTGAAAAAAAAAGTTAACTGAAAAAACATTTTTCAAATCATATTTTTTTTTTTTTTTAAAAAATATTAAAATAACTTTTAATAAAATAAATTTTATTTTAGTAATATAAATAATTATGCATTATTTATTTATTTAATTTTTTTAATAAGGTATTTGCATTATAGATATACAAATATACGTTATAAATTTTAGAATTTATTAAATTATAATTTTACGTTTATTTATTTCTTAAAGTGAGAACACAGGAAGTTTATTTATTTATTTTTTTTTTTTATTTTATATAAATATATAAATAACATATATACATAAATATATTTTATTTGAAACTTTAACCATGGTTGGATTACAAGAAAATAACCTTGTAGAACAGGGAGCCCCTAAGAGAGATGATAATACAAATTATATTTTGGCTAAAATGGATATAGAATTTGATATAACGGTAACAGTTCGTTATTTAGACAAGGTAAAGAAGGGAAAAACTGCTGAAGAAATAAGAAAAATTATAGAAGATCATAAAGCTATTGTTGAAGAAATTGTTGAAACTGAGAAACATGAACATACAAGATATAAGTCATTTTTACATGACGATGTGGCATATAGAGTAGCTGATCGCCTTAGTGACTATTGTTATGATGAACCACTAACTGAAACATATTGCGCAAAAATTATTAAAGCTTTTTGGATAGAGAAAGATGTAATTTTAAAGTATTTTAAGGAAGTGTTACCAAATAAAGGTGATTTAGAAAGAAGACTATTAATGAGTAATTTAACTTTAATAAAATCATATGTTATTAAAGAAGCAGAAGCTGCGAAGATTGATTTGTCCGAACGAAAATTACATAGTATATCAGTGAGATTGAGTAAGTTTATGTTCTTTACGAGTGCATTGAATATTATACCATCGAAAGACCTTCCTTTACATCCTGATGACGATAATCCACCACCTCATAATTAACTTTCTATGAATAATTTTTTATTTTTCAAATAATATTCAATTTATGAAAAAATTTATCAAATGATATTAAAATATGTTTTGCAATTTAATAATCATTACAATCTATTTTAGATAAATGATTTATTAGTTAACCTTTTTTTTCATGTCTGTTGTATTTAAAGTAGTTCAATTAATAAAGTGCATGTGGAAATAAATCTACTTACATAATACATGAAAAAATTAAATCTTAAAAATATTTTTGTACATTTAATGTAGTTATGTAATTTAAAAATGTAAAATTTATTTTAAGTAATTCATCTTAGTTTTTATTTAACTTTATAACATCACCTTATTATATATCTCATATAAAAGAAGTGAGTCTTCATTTAAATGAAGATTTCTTTTTTCTTTTAGAATGATAAATGAAAATTTATTTATTTTTTTTTTTTTATATGTATATTATATTATTGATAATTGTTAGAAAACTTTACTAGAATACTGAATCAATAAATTAATAAAAAGCATATAGAGTTACCTCTACTAATTTCATTTATACATTAAATTAATTCTATAAATCAGTAAAGTATATTTTTATAGTTTACTTCATTGGGAATTTATTATTTTTAAGAAGTAATTATTTACTTTAATAAAAACAACTGTATTTTTATTAAAAACATAAGTCTCCATTATCTATTTTTGAGTAAAAATATTTTAATTATAATGTTATGAATAACATATGCTCAAGTCATTTCCTTTTAACAGGAAAAAATAATTATCAAAGTATAAATACAAAGTGTATTATTATCAACAGATATTTTATATTGAAAATATAATATTTTCTCTAAAAAATATTTGAAGCTTTTCATTAAATATTAAAAAAAAAAAAAAATAATATTTAAAAGGATGAAAATATCTTATGAAAAAAAATTAATAATATAATATTTTTTTTCTTTTTAATTAAGGATTGCGCATGGCTAATTCTATATTTTCTATTCATCTATTATTATTCTCAAAAAACCAATGTTTTTTATAGAAAACACTAGGAAAATCATATAACTTTTACGTACATATCAATTCATAGTGAAATAAACATATCTGCATTACATTTCATAGTTTTAATCATTATTCTCTACAATTTTTGTGAAAAACTATATAAAAAAAGCATAAGCTTTTTTATATTTTTTTTTATTATTATTATAATTAAAATATTTATTGCATTTCTGGTTTATTAACTTCCTCTTCGGTGACTATGTTAGAGTACTGATTTATTAACTGAGTTTTCGATGACTTTGCTAGAGTACTGATTTATTAACTGGGTGTTCGGGGACTTTACTATAGTACTGAACAAACCAATTAATAAAGAGCATGTAGAGGTGTCTCTACTATTTTTGTATATTTATGTATATTTTTATTTGCTTTGAACGAGCGATCTTTAATTATAATATACTTCGTTCAGCATTCTTTTATTTCAGTAAGTATTTATTTACTTTAATAAAAATCCTTATTTTTATTAAAAATTCAAATACTTATTGAAGATTAATTATTAATTATAAATAACTAGTTTATTTGTTATGAGTTACATTCAGCAATTAATTATATTTCTGTTGAATTAACAAACATAAACAATTATTGACAAAAACAAATAAATTATATAAATATTAATTACATGAAAATTTAATTGTTATATGTATAAAATTTTCTTTTACAAAATTCATCACCAAAAATTATTTCATTTCCTTCCCTAAAAAAAAAATTTTTTTTTTTTTTTTTTTTTTTTTTTATTTATTTATTAGTAACAAACATTTTAAAAAATTGATTTTTTAATCAATTTTTTTCCTGACTATTTTTACATTTTTTTTTTTTCAAATTTTTTTTTCCTGACAGTCTTTGTACTTTTTTTTAAAAAGTACAAACAAAAAAAAAAATCATCAATTTTTTTTGTTTTTTGTGTGTGTATGCATGATCAACTTCGTATACTTCATTTAACTAGTCCTTTTATTTTCCAAAAAGGTTAATGAAGCCTTTTATTAACAAAGTACTGAACAAACAAATTAATAAAGAGCA
Organism: Plasmodium gallinaceum; assembly: GCF_900005855.1. Classification (NCBI taxonomy): domain Eukaryota; phylum Apicomplexa; class Aconoidasida; order Haemosporida; family Plasmodiidae; genus Plasmodium; species Plasmodium gallinaceum. Next base: position 72,588 of record NW_021628229.1, on the reverse strand, counting down.
TGTAGAGTTGCCTCTACTATTTTGATGTATTTATATATATTTTTAAATGTTTTGAATGAGTAATCCTTAATTACGTAATCTACTTCATTTAGCATTTTTTGATTTCAATAGGCATTTATTTACTTTAATAAAAATCTTTATTTTTATTAAAATTTTAAATCTTTATTGAATGTTGATTATTAATTAAATGTAAATTACTTGTTTCTTTGTTATGAGTTACGTTCAGCAATTTAAATATATTGCTGTTGAATTAACAAACATAAACAATTTTTGACAAAAACAAATAAATTATATAAATATTAATTACGTGAAAATTTTATTATCATATATATAAAATTTTCTCTCACAAATTAAAAATATAAATATTATGCAAATTAAACTCTTTTATATGTAAATATTTTTATCTGTTTAAGATTTCATTTTTATTGGTACTAAATCTTACTTCCGATTTTTATTTTACCAATCTTTTTCTTCTCCTCAATTAAAATCTTTTAAAAAAAAAATAAATATATTTTTTTTACGTATCTCATTTTATTAAAAGAAAAATAAAAAAATTCAATAATTTTTTTTTTTTTTTTTTGCGTGTGCGTTACCAACTACATATTCTTCATATAGTTAGTCCTTTTCATTAGCAAAAAGGTTAATGAAGCCTTTTATTAACCAAGTACTAAACAAACATATTAGCAAAAATAATGTAGAGTTATCTGTATTAATTTAATAAATTTACGTATAATTTTAAATGCTATAAAACAAGTAAAATGTATTTATATGGATTATTTGGTTGAGCATTCCTTATTTTTAAGAAGCATTTATATGCTTTAATAAAAATCTCCATTTTATTGAAAAATTTAAATTCACATTAATATTAATTTTAATAAAATATATTTCTTCTTACAATATTATAAATAATGTCAAGAAAAACTCAGGTATGCTGTTTCGAATTTAACAAACATAATGAAATAAAAATTAAATTATATAAACATTACAAAAAATGAAAATTTTATTATTATGTATATAAAATTTTCTCTTTAAAAAAGTAATTCAAAATAAAAGTTCCTTACTGGCCAATAAAAAGATATATTATCCTTTTTTTAGAATAAAAATAATTAGCATTGAGGGAAATATCTAGTTAGTAGTGCAAGTGCTAAATGAATAAAAAAAAATTATTTGTTAATTTTCTTTATTTTCCTTTTATAAAGTATATACATAAAGAAGTATATTTATTTTTTTCTAAAAAAAAAAATTTTATGGTGGGAAAAATTATCTTCGAAAAAAATAAGTAATTTGTTGACGACTTACCTTGCAAAAGAATTTTTATAGTTTTTTTTAAGAGAAAATTTTATAAACATAATAATGAAATTTTCTCTTTTGTAATATTTATATAATTTAAATTGTATTTCATCAATTATACTTGTTAACATGGAAGCAGTGAACTTAAGTTGCTGAACATTATTCATAACATTGTTAATAAAAATATATTTTATTAAAATCATTATTCAGTGAAGATTTAAATTATTTCATAAAAATAGAGATTTTTATAAAAGTAAATAAATATATTTTGAAAATAAGGAAGGCTTAACGATGGAGACTACATAAATACAGTTTGCATATTTTATATCATTAAAAATTATAAATAAATTCATTAAATTAGTAGAAATAATTTTACATGCTTTATGTTAATATGTTTGTTTAGTGCTCTAGCAAAGTCATTGAACAGGTAATTGATAGATATACCGCAAAGAAACAACTTGTCAACAAATTATTTCTTATCTTTTTGGAGCATTATTTTTTCTTGGTCATTAAATCTTTTCTTAAACAAATAGACATATTATATTACGTATATCTTTTGTATTAATAAAACAAAAAAAATTAAAAAAATTTTTATTTTTATTTATGCAAAGGCTTCCTGGATAAATACATATTTTCCATATAGCTAGTTATGTATATTATCAAAAAAGGTTAATGATTCTTTTTATTAGCCAATTTCGAAAGACATAAATTTTTGGTAAAACATTTTGTGTTTTTCCTGAGTATCTGAAGTACTAGTGCACATGTCTTTATGTACATCTCCGTATATGTTTATCAATTATCTTGCATGTTGATTTATTAACTTTCCATGCAATGACTTTGATGAAGCATTGGACAAACAGATTAATAAAGAGTATATAAAATTGCCTCTATTAATTTAATAAATTTAAATATGATTTTAATGTTATAATTGTGTAAAATGTTATTTAAATAATTTACTTTATTAAGCGATTATTGTTTTTAAGAGTCATTTATTTACTTTAATAAAAACCCTATATTTCTATTAAAAATTTAAATACTCATTAATTATTTATTTTAATTACATATATTTTTTTTTATAATATTATGAGTAATGTTTAGTAATTCAAATCCATTACTTTAAAATTAACAAACATAAATAATTAACAGAATACAAAATAAATTATATAAATATTACAAAATGTGAAAATTTTATTATCTCTAATAGAAAAAATTCTTATATAAATTTAAACAACACATACTACAAGAAACTTTTTAGTCAACTTTTCTTTATAATATTTCGATAATTAAATGATTATTAAAGAAAAAAAATACATTTTAGTAATTTTAAAATTTATAAAAAGAAACAAAAAAAAATTAACAGCTAATTTTTTTTTTTTTATGTAGTACTTGTAAGGCTATTTATTTTCCATACAACTATTACATTTTATTCTCAAAAGGGTTAATAATACCTTAACCAGGAGGATACATGTTCACAAATAAAAATTCATACTAAAAAAAATGAGTATACAAAAAATATGTGAACTGAAAAAATAATATAGATATATTTTATATTTTTTTTTCGTATATATTGATGACTTAAAAAAAAAGTTTCATGATAAATATTTTACTGTTTTTTTATTTTTTTTTAAAAAAAAAAATAACGCCTTAAAAAAAAATTTTTTTTTCTTAGGGGATAAACATGTGCGTTGTTTTTCTCTTATAGAAGTGATTTATTAAATGCTTGTTAGGAGACTTTGTTAGAGTACTAAACAAACATATTAATAATTAGTATGTAAATTTACCTCTATGAAATTAATGAATTTATATATAATTTTAAATACTATAAAACAAGTAATATGCATTTATGTAGTCTACATCATTGATAATACATTACTTCCCAGAGATATTTATTTAATGAAAATATATATTTTTATTAAAAATTTAAATTTTCATTGAACAATGATTTTAATGAAATATATCTTTACTTATAATATTATGAATAATGTCAAGCTTATCAAGTCTTCTGCTTACAAATTAACAAATATAATTAATAAAATACAAATTAAATTATATAAACATTACAAACATAAAAATTTTATTATTATATATATAAAATTTTCTGAAAAAAAAAATTCAAAATAAAAATTCACTACAAAGAAACTCAGTCGTCAATAAATTATTTTTTTCGAAGATAATTTTTCCGATCATTAAATCTTTTATTAGAAAAAAATAAATATATTTCTTTACGTATGTCCTTTATAAAAAGAAAACAAAAAAAATTAACAAATAATTTTTTTTTTTATTTAGCGTTTGAGTGGCTAACTATGTATTTTCCTCACAGCTAGTAATTTTTACTCTCAAAAAAGGTTAATGATTCCTTTTATTAGCCAATATTTTAGTAGAAATTACTAAAAAGAGCAATAAAAAGTGTGAACTTATACGTGAACTAAAACCAGAAAACTATTCTGATTTTTATAAAAGAAATGTTACAATAATATATGAGTTGAATTGTAAATAATGGATACTGTAAAATAAAGATATGAAAAAAAAGCTCGAGATTATAAAATAAGTCAAAGAAAATAAAATTAAATAGCGCAACTATTTTTCTTATAGTGGTTGTTCTAAAAAGAATATAACCAATTTACATTGAATAATATTTAAATAAATAAAATGAGTAAAAACATTTTTATTTGTGCACGACAAAAAACAGGGAAAATATTCACTTACAAATGTATAAATTAAAAAAACAAGCACACAAAAAGTATGTACATTAAAAAAAAATGCTCTCTCTAAAAGTAAGTATACAAAAAAAAAAATGAAGATATATTTTATATTATCTTTTTTTTTGCATGTGTAACCAATTTAAAAAAAAAAAAAAATATTCTACATTATTATATAATTTTTTTTTTAATTGTGATTATAACAACGTGGAGTATTATTTTTTTTTATGAAATATTAAAAATGTTATACTAAATATGATACACATAGAGTATTTATTTTAACTAAAATAAAATGAATAAAGTACTTTTTATATTCTCTTTGTTAATTTTTTTGCTCAATACATGGAATGTGATAAATAAATGAATTTATTGATTTTTTTAATAACTTATAAAATAACAGAGGTTTACTTAAGAGTATTGCTGACACATGTAAAATAATTAAAAGGCATGTGCAGAGATATACATATGAAAAAACTTATAATAATTTTTGCATGTATAATGAGAAAATACAAAATAGTTTGAGGTTAAATGCATACGATCTTAGATATAGAAGCATATTTGTTTAATATGAGTGATATTAGTAATAAATTTATAGTAAAATATTACGTATGCATTTTTATTTTTTAAAAAAATTAATTTTTTTTTAATTTTTTTTTTTGAGAAATGAGTAAACGTTACAATTTTAAGTAGTTTTATCTAAAAAATATTAAGAATGCTAAAAATTATGAACTTTATAATAAGTATTTTATATTTATTACAAATTAATATTTGTATAATAAGTATATAATTATACTCATAAACTAATTTTATAATAAAAAGAAAAAGTAAATATCGTTTTGCATGCTTTTTGTTAATTTGACCATTTAAAGCGCTATATAAATCTTCGAATATCTAATTAATAAATCATAATTCCATTGAAATGGGAATTAAGAAGTCACTACACTTGAAAAAAAAAAAAAAACAGATATATTATATTTATTTTTTTTTTTTTTGTTCATATTTATCATTATGAAAAGAAATATTTTATTTTTTTTTTGGGTTTATGACTTTGACAATTTATGAAATTTTAATAAAAAAAAAAATGGTGAGAATTTTATTTTTTTTTTTTTAAATAGTAGGAAAAACCTCATATTAAAAATAAAAATAATAATTTTTTTTTATTCGTGATGTGATGTGTATTATTTTTTCTTGTATGGAAGATTAAAAAATGTAACATTAAATATTACATTTATTTTCTATCGTATTAATTAACTTAAATAATAAAGTTAAAATTTAATAATAATAAAAATAAATGATGTATGTAATAATTTATTTTATTCTAAATAAAGTAAGCGTTGATATTCTTACATGATTTTCTTTAATTTGTTTATTTAATATTAGGTAGTTATTAAACAGAAAATTAATAGTTCAATAATTCTAACCAAATCTTCGAACTAGCATTTAATAAATAAATAACGAAACATATGAAAATATATAAATTTAATTCATAATTAATATTCAAAAAGATAAATAATTCTATTTATTGATCATTTCTAGAATTTTTTTTATTCACATATTTTTCGAGTTATTCATATCTATTTTCCTCTTTTATGCTCTATTTATAAATTTAACATTTTTATTCCCTATCTCTATTCTGTTATTAATAAATTAATGTTTCAAATCATTCATAATTATCTTTTTCTATCCACTTTTTAAGAATATTTTCCCAATGTTTTTTCCATATAATTTTTTGCCTTTCTAACATAGGATTTTCAATTCCACCCTTGTTATGTTTTACTAGTATTTCTTCATTTATTTCCTCCATATATTTATTTTCATTATTTTTCATTTCTAACATTAACTCCATAAACCATTTTTCTCTTTTCCATTTTTCTATTTCATCTTTTTTTTTCTCTAATATAGAATTCCAACTTCTTTCTTCTTCTATTTTTTCTAATAGGTTTACTTCTTCATCTAAATTATCTCGTATTCTTAACTCTTTCATAATAGTTTTAAAAAAATCTTCTTTTTCTTTTTTCCATTCTTCCTGCTTACATTCCTCTAATACCTTCATATGTATTTCTATCAACACTTTATGTATCAACTTTTTCCTTTTTCTAGCTTTTTCCACTCCATTATTTATATCTTGTTCTGATTTCTCTATATTTTTATGAAATTTGTTTATTTTCTTCACATTTCTTTTAGTTAATTCATTTTTATATTTTTCCTCATTTTCATATTCATCTAATAAATCATTAAACCATTTATCTTTACTATGCTCTATAAACCATATTCTTTGTTTTTTTAGCCATTGTTTCCATATTTTTTTTTGTTTTTCTAACATAGGATTTCCTCCTACATTAATCTCTATTATTTCTGATTCCTTCATTGTTTCTCCGTAATTATTTTGTTCATTTTCCCATTCTTTTTTCAAATTGATAAACCATTCTTCTCTTTTCCATTTCTCTAACATACTTTTATTTCTTTCTACCCATTTGTTCCAAAGGAGTTTTTGTTTCTCTAACATTATTGTACTAATGTTTTCTTCTTCTTCTCCCATTAGTTCTAAATCATTTTCTATTTTTTTTGTATATTTCTCTTTTTCTTCTTTTTTAAATTCATCTAAACAGGTTTCTAAAAATTTTCCCCTATTCAACATCCACTCCTCTTTTTTACATTCCTCCAACACAATCATATGTATTTCTATCATGGTTTTCCACTTTAATTTTTTTTTCATTATTATAGAATTAATCTTTTTATCAGCATCATCTAGATGGATCTCTTCGTATTTTCTTACTTTTTCTTTTCTTTTATTATTAATCTCTATTATTGAATCAAATTTTTCTCTATCTTCTCCATTTTCCTTTTTCTTTTCTATACTTCTTTTAGTAATTTCACTTTTATATTCATTCTCTTTACTTTCAATTTCATCAACTAAGTTTGTAAGCCATTCTTCTTTGTTATCATTTTCTATCCATTTTTTATGAATATCATCCCAGTGTTTTTTCCATATAATTTTTTGCCTTTCTAATGCGATATTTGTTGTTATTTCTTCATCTTTTTTTTCCAACATTTTTTTATTTAATTCTTCTACATATTTCTGTTCATTATTTTTCCATTCTAACATTAACTCTATAAACCATTTTTCTCTTTTCCATTTTTCCATTTCATCTTTTTTTTTTTCTAATATAGAATTCCAACTTCTTTCTTCTTCTATTTTTTCTAATATATTTACTTCATCTAAATGTTCTCGTATTCCTAACTCTTCTATGTTTGTTTTAAAAAATTCATTTTTTTCTTTTTCTAATTCTTCCTTTTTACATTCCTCTAATACCTTCATATGTATTTCTATCAACACTTTATGTATCAACTTTTTCCTTTTTCTAGCTTTTTCTACTCCATAATTTATATCCTGTTCTGATTTCTCTATATTTTTATGAAATTTGTTTTTTTTCTTCACATTTCTTTTTGTTAATTCATTTTTATATTCTTCCTCATTTTCATATTCATCTAACAAATCATTAAACCATTTATCTTTACTATGCTCTATAAACCATTTTCTTTGTTTTTTTAGCCATTGTTTCCATATTTTTTTTTGTTTTTCTAACATAGGATTTTCCCCAACATTAATCTCTATTATTTCTGATTCATTTATTGTTTCTCCGTAACTTTTTTGTTCATTTTCCCATTCTTTTTTTAAATTAATAAACCATTCTTCTCTTTTCCATTTCTCTAACATACTTTTATTTCTTTCTACCCATTTGTTCCAAAGGAGTTTTTGTTTCTCTAACATTATTGTACTAATGTTTTCTTCTTCTTCTCCCATTAGTTCTAAATCATTTTCTATTTTTTTTGTATATTTCTCTTTTTCTTCTTTTTTAAATTCTTCTAAGCAGGCTTCTAAAAATTTTCCTCTATTCAACATCCACTCCTCTTTTTTACATTCCTCTAATACAATCATATGTATTTCTACTATAGTCTTCCACATTAATTTTTTTTTCATCATTATGGAATTAATCCTTTCATCTGTATCTTCTAGATGAGTCTTTTCATATTTTTTCACTTCTTTTACTTTTCTATTAATCTCTATTATTGATTCACCTTTTTCTCTATTTTTTTCATTTTCCTTTTTCATTTCTATATTCTTTTTAGTAATTTCACTTCTATATTCATTCTCTTTACTTTCAACTTCATCAACCAATTTTGTAAACCATTCTTCTCTGTTATCATTTTCTATCCACTTTTTACGAATATCATCCCAATGTTTTTTCCATATAATTTTTTGCCTTTCTAATGCAATGTTTGTTGTTATTTCTTCATCTTTTTTTTCCAACATTTTTTTATTTAATTCTTCTACATATTTCTGTTCATTATTTTTCCATTCTAACATTAACTCTATAAACCATTTTTCTCTTTTCCATTTTTCCATTTCATCTTTTTTTTTCTCTAATATAGAATTCCAACTTCTTTCTTCTTCTATTTTTTCTAATATATTTACTTCATCTAAATATTCTCGTATTCCTAACTCTTCTATGTTTGTTTTAAAAAATTCATTTTTTTCTTTTTCTAATTCTTCCTTTTTACATTCTTCTAACAGCATCATATGTATATCTATTAGCATTTTTTGTGTCAAAATTTTCTTCGTTTCATATTTATTTATTTTATTATCTTTTTGTTTCTCTCGTTTTTTTACACTTTTATATTCAGTTCTTTCTTCCTTTATATTTTTATGAATTCCTTCTTTTTCATATTCATCTAATATCTTTTTAAACCAATCCTGCTTTTTATACTCATTCGAACGCTCTCTTTGCTTTTCTATCCACTTCTTCCATGCTTCTTTTTTTTTGTCTAACACTATACTTCTTATTCCTTCTACTGTTATTTTCTCAATTTCTTGTTCTTTTAAATATTCTAAATGTTTTTCTTCTTCTTTCTTCCATTCCTCTTTCAAATTAATAAACCATTCTTCTTTTTTCCATTTCTCTGGAATACTACTATTTTTTTCTGTTACAACTGTACTACTTTCTTCTTCTCCTTTCTTTACTAAATTATTTCCCAATTCTTTTAGATAAGTAGTTTCTTCATCTTTTTCAAACTCTTCTATGCAAATTCTTAAAAATTCATTTTTAATCAATTCCCATTCTTCTTTTTTACACTCTAGTAATGCTATAATATGTATATTTGCCCATGTATTCCAGTTGCACGCTTCATCCATGAATGACGTTTTATTTTCTGAATTTTTCATTTCATTTTCATATGTAGATTTTTCAGATTTTACATTTATTTCATTTGTTTCTTCTTCATTTAATGTATTTTCCCTGATGTATCCTACAATATGAACCGCATTTTTTTTTAATCCACTTTTAATCAATTTTTCTTTTCTAATTTTACTTCTAGATTTATTTTTATTTAATTCACCTTCTTCAATTTCATTTTTAGAATCATCTTCATTTAATTTTTCCTCTTTTATTGGAAGTTCATTTTTGTACTTTGATACTTCTTCTACAACTTCACATACGCGTTTATCTCCACATTCCTTTGATTTTTTCATCTGTCTATATTTCAAATTTCTTTCACTTTCTAAAATAATCTCACATAAAGGCATTTGTTTTTCATGGTTCAATAACGAATATTTTCCACTATATATCGGTTCACTCTCCATATCATTTAAAGACATTAGTAAGGGTTCCTTTGAAATTTCCTTCATCTTTTTTCTTATTTTTTTTTTCTTTGATTTACGCTTGCGAAACCAAGATCCAATAAAAGTGTACTATAATTCAAATTAAAAATTATGCAATTATAAAAAATTTCTTATTAAAGTTATAAAGATTTTAAATATATATGTTTCTGTATTTTTAATTATTAATTTTATCTTACTTTACAGAGAAGAATTAAAAGGAAAATAATTCCCAAAATGAATATACCTACTGGAACGATTGTTATTAATACATTTCCTGTAGGTGTAATCTCAGGTGTATCATTAATGGGATTATCTGATTTGGTTGGTTTAATGGTATTTTTTGGAACTATGAAATTCGAATGATTGGCACTTGCATTATTTCCTAATGTGCTATTTTGAGTATTATTTAAAGGTAAAATTTGTTTAGCTAGTATGAAAGAATTTGATGTATTTTGCGGATTCTGTGTTATAGTATTATTTATTCCCAATGATGATATGCCACTATTTGTTATAGGAGATTTAGTTACATTATTAGTTGTGTTGAAAATTATAGATTCTAAAGATGTAGATAATGTTCTATTAGAATTACTATCAGACATAGATGAAAATCTATTAATATATGTAGAAGATTTACTACTAATAGTAGGATGAATAGTGTTATCTTTTGCAGTGGACATTGAATTATTTGTAGATACTACTGCGCTATTTAATGTAGGTTTAGTTATAGGAGTTGTAGAAATATTTGAGGAAGATGAATTTGGATCCATAGAAGACATTGTTGTAAAGGGAAATTCTGTCTTAGGAGAAGATGAAGACCCATTTGTAGTAGTTGTAATATTAGTTTTAAAAGGTGTAGTATTGTTAGTTAATGGATGAACGGTGATAGTAGGGAGTGTAGTTTTATCATCCGGAGGAGACGTAGAATCATTTTCATTAGGTTCAACTATATTTACAGAAGGTGAAAGTTGATACTCAGTTGTTAAAAAAGTTGTACTACTAGTTGGGGGCTCAACACTAATTGTATGTTTAGAGCTATCTTTTGAAGAATATGTATTACTACTTGCAGAAGACGTATCACCACTTATAGAAGAAGTTGAAGCTGATGGTTCAGTTGTATGCAAGTCATATCTAGGCGTAGAACCTGAAGTTAAAAAATTAGGTTGTGTTGTAACATCTGAAGAAATTGTAGTTATAGTTTCATGCATAGTTTGATCTTCTACAATTAATGGTTCTAAAGTAGTATTTATATGTGTATTTATAGCGATTTTATTATTACTCGTACTATTATCTATTGAATTCATTGCAGCAGCATCATCTGAAACATTGGTAGTTCGATTTGTGGATTGTATATTATATGGTAATGAGGTCCTAAGACCTAAAGTTTCATTTTTTTTTTTCTGATTCTTATCTAATTTAATCCATGATAAATCATACGGATTATCTGAATTTTCTCTCTCATTAATTTTATGAAGTAATGCTGTCATATTACATTGATTTTGTGTCTCATCTAATGTATATTGTTCCAAACTTTGACTAAAAGAATTCCATACATTAACATAATTTTGCACATAAGGTTCATCGGAATTAATTTCATTTGTCATCATATTAACAAATTGTTTTCCTCTCTTATATACATACATACTCCATTTTCCACAATTAAGTTCAGACCTATCATTTTCATACATTTTGAAATAGTAATTAAACATATCATAAGTAATATTGTAAAATTGAGAACGCCTTATATCAATGATATAAGTTTTATTATTATCATAATTGTCATCTTTGAGTTGTTCATATGTTAATGATGTGCTTTTTAGTAGATTGTTATTTTCATAAGGACTAGAACATTTATTATTTTTATTCAAAAGAGCACAATAATCAAACGTTCTAAAATTACACGTTGAATTTGTTTCTTTAAGTATATGTGTTTTAAAAGATTCTTGTTTATCATTCCAGCAGTCAACAAGATTTGAGATATTATAATTTTTTTCTTTATTTAATATTAAATTAACGTAGTCCATTCCTTTCCAATATATATATTTGGATGACTTTTCACATTTTTCTGTAGAATTATTAATTTCTTGGTTTTCGAGATAAAAATTAACTTCATTATAAGTATCATTCATAAATACTTGAATTTCATTATTAAGTTTAACTATCTCATTAGGTGAATTACCTTGATTTTCTTTTACCTTACCATTTTGTTGATCTAATATACAGGAAGTTTCATCTGTTTGTGATAAAAATCTTATCTTCCTTAAGGCTGACAATTTTCTCACGATTATGATATCGCCACAAGGTTTCCTCAAAATATTTTGTAATAATATCTAAAAAATTATTTATTAAAAGGAACAAATTTTTATATAAATTATAAATAAATATAAAAATTTCAAGATAAGAAAAGGGTAATACGCATATATGTATATATTATGGTTTTATCATACATTAAAAAAACATTCATTAATCCAATTAAAGAAGAAAAATAATTTAAATTGAGTAAAATATTGAATATAGCTATTTTTGTTATTTTGTGACATCATTATACACTTGAATTATGTTAGGATATTGTTATAATTTCTGTAGAGAAATGATAATGTTTGTATTGTGATAACTATATCATAAATTTATTAATATTTAATATTGTCATTTTACGTAATATAAATAATTAATTCGGAGTAAAAGGAATTTTTTGCTTGATTTTTGTTTGGAGTATCAAATTATTATTTTCATGTAATAATAATAACTTTAGTTTTAAAAAACATGAAAAAGCATAATAAATAAAATAAAAATTTAATTTATAAAATTAAAATTAAGAAAAAAAAAAAGAAAAAAATAGATAAAGTAAAATATTATTTTATATTTGAATTTATAATTAAAAAAAAAAAATTAGTATGAAAAAAAGAAAATATTTAAGGATTTTTTTTGTGTTCCCTTAAATTTTTTATATAATTATATGATTATAAATATGAGTTTGAAATAATAATATGATTATTTATTTTTTGCGTTTTGAATAAAGAATTTGATAATTATATAACGTTTTTACAGCAGATTTTTTGTAAAGTTGAAATTTAAAAAAATGAAGATTAAAATATATTTTATATTCAAACAATATAATGATCTGAACAATTTATAATTTTTATTATTATGAAGGATCTAATATTTTTATAAAATATAACATATATAAAAAAGAAAAAATATATATATATAGATATATATGCAAATTCTAAAAGTGGTAATTATAATATACTATTTTAGCTTTTCATATATATTTAACATAAATTATTTTAAGTTAATAGAAGTATTTACAATTACAAAAAGCTATATTATTTGTTGTTGAATTATTACATTTTAAGGTCAGATTAAACTTATTACTATTTTTTTTATTTTAATATTTAAATTTTTGGTGACAAATTAGTGCGTTATAAGTTAGTTTTATTTATGAAGAAACATATGTATTAAAAAAAAAAATTAGTTTAACGAATAATGCACTTTTTTTTTCGTTATAACTATATTAAACTTTTTATTTTTTTTATAATTTTTATTTGGTATTATATATATATATATATTTAACATTATTTGAGAAAATATTTATTTATTTTTTTAGAATTTTTTATATGAATACAAAGAAATATAAATTATCTTTTGGTTATTCTCTTTAAAATTATTTCTCATAATATTTTTAGAAAATGAAAATAACAATAATTTAAAAATAAGAATTTCTTAGAAAGTAGATATTATTTATATTGAAAAAAAAAAAAAAAATAAAATAAAATAAAATAAAATTTATTATCTTATTAAATTTTATTTTTTTATATTTGCTTTTTTACAAGGTAGATTATAATAAATTATGTACTAAAAAAATCCGTGAGAAAAGTAAATGCATTTTATATTTATTAGAATTTTGCATGGTTTTTATGAGGATTGATTATTTTTTTTATAAGAGTATTATAAGTAAAATACATTTTTTTATGAATATTTGTGATTATATTTATAAATTTTAATTATAAAAAATTCATTAATTATTTAGCATTTTTTGTAATTTTTTTTTATTTTTATTTATTTATATTATTAAGTTTACATTATGATTAAGCATTTAATAAGTATATTAAAAAAAAAGAGAAGATAACAGATAAGTTTATTATATGAATATTATGATATAGTAGTATAAATTTAATAAAAATTTTATTGTTGAATTTTAGAAAATTTATTTTGAATATGCAATTTATTAGAAAAGGGATGAAAGTTATGTTCATTAGTTATAAACTTATTAAGTTTATATTTATTAGAAGTTTGTTTGATCAAATTTTTTTTTAATTTTATTTGTTGCGTATAGATTAACTAAATTCTTGTTATCGGTATATATTTAGTACTTATTTTGAAGATTATTTATTTTAAAGGAAACAATTTTAATTTTATTTAATTTACTTTTGTGTACTATTGATTTATTACCTGGGTTTTCGGTGACTTTGCTAGAGTATTGAACAAACATATTAATAAAGAGCATGTAGAGTTGGCTCTACAATTTTTGATGTATTTATATATATTTTTAAATATTTTGAACAAGTGATCCTTAATTATGTGATCTAATTGATTCAGCATACTTTAATTTCAATAGGCATTTATTTACTTTAATAAAAATCCATATTTTTATTAAAAATTTATATCCTTATTGAACACTAATAATTAATTAAATGTATATTACTTATTTCTTTGTTATGATTTATGTTCAGCAATTTAAATATATTACTGTTTAACTAACAAATATAAACAATTAGTAAAAATACAAATTAATTATAAGAATATTAATTATGTAAAAATTTTATCAATATATGTATAAAAATTTCTCTCACAAATTAAAAATATAAATACTATGTAAATTAAATTCTATTTTATGTAAATATATTTTGTATGTTTAATATCTCATTCTTATTGGTAACAAATCTTTTTCGAATTAATTTTTTTGACAAATATTTCTCCCATTTTTTTTATATCTTTTAATTTATAAAAAGAAAAATAAAAAAAAATTTATAATATATATTTTTTTTTTTTTTATTTGCGTGTGCATGACCAACTATGTATTCTTCATACAGTGTTTTATTAACTGGGTGTTCGGCGACTTTGCTAGAGTACTGAACAAACAAATTAATAAAGAGCATGTAGAGTTGCCTCTACGGTTTTGATGTATTTATATATATTTTTAAATATTTTGAACGAGTGATCCTTAATTATGTAATCTACTTCATTCAGCGTTCTTTAATTTCAATAGGCATTTATTTACTTTAATAAAAATCCTTATTTTTATTAAAAATTTAAATCCTTTTTGAAAATTGATTATTAATTAAATGTATATTACTTGTTTATTTGTTATGAGTTACATTCAGCAATTAATATATATTTCTGTTGAATTAACAAACATAAACAATTATTGACAATACAAAAAATTATATAAATATTAATTACATGAAAATTTTATTGTTATATGTATAAAATTTTCTCTTACAAAATTCATTCAGATCATATTTCGTTCCCCAAAAAAGAAAAATCTTTTTTTTTTTTGTGTGTGTATGACCAACCTCGTATTCTTCATTTAACTAGTCCTTTTATTTTCCAAAAAGATTAATAAAGCCTTTTATTAACTAAGCAGAGAGATGCAATGTAAAAAAGTAGGAAAAGTTATCCTTAGAATCTGCTAGTTATTACAGAAATTATATTAAGGGTTTTTCAGAATGAATATCCAAACTAGTTCCACTATTAACAATAAGACAAAATTTAAATTGAGAAAAGAACATTTGAAAGCGTTTAAACATATCAAAAAAAAAATACTTCTAGAGTGTCTCGAAATGTGTGTTGTAGTCCATGGATCTGAAGAATATTACCTTGTAAATCTTTATCTATATCACAAAGTTCAATGTTATATTAATATATGATATATAAAATATAATATAAAAATAGGTTAATATAGTTTTTTTCATCTAGTAAATAATGACGAAAACATTAAGTTAAAATATTTTTATTTAAATAATTAAGAATATTATATAAATATACTATTTCATGTTGTACATTGTATTATAAAACATTTACTCTTATAAAACAAAATATATTTCTCAATAAACAAAAATAGGAAAAACCATTTTAATAGTTCTTTATTCATTTGTTTTTTACCTGATTAATAAAAGGTATTATTAACATCTTTGAGAATAAAAAGTAAGAGCTAATAGAAAATAAATAATTAGCCATATGATTTATAAATAATATTATAGACATCTTTTGTATAATATTTAGATTAATAAATAGAATGAAAACATTTTGTTTTGTGCATGCTAAATCTCGGAAATAATGTGCATTCATAAGTGTATGTTCTAAAATAGTTACTTAAAAGCTTGTAAACTTAAAAAAATTTTTTTAATAAATAATAATTTTTATTTTTTTTGCATGTATATCTACAATTTTAAAAAAAAAAAAAAGATACATTACCTATTTTTTTTGGTATATGACCCTGAATTAAAAAAAATAATATATTATGATAATATAGTTTTTTTTAATAAAAATGGCAATCTTAAAAAATTTTACATATTTTTTCTTCTGGGAAATGGGATATATGTGAAAATTATGTTAGAAAGTACATTTCACTTGGGTTAAAAGATTTTAAAAATTTAAAATTTAATTAAATAAGAATTAAATTGAGTTCGATCTATATTATCTTCATTGATTTCCTTGTTCATTACTAGCAAAGTAATTAAACAGGCAATTAATAAATAACTATGCTAGTTCTAGACAAAAAAAAAAAAGAGTTGTTAATTTTTTTTGTTTTCTTATTGTAAATTTTAAGTAAATTAAAAAATTATATTTATTTTTTAAAAGATAAATTTAAATGGTCAAAAGATAGAGCAGTGGTTAATAAAAGGCTTCATTAACATTTTTGGCTATAAAAGGACTAGTTATGTGGAGAATACGTAGTTAGTTGTGCTAACTAAAAAAAAAAAAAAAAAAAAAAAATTATTGGAATTTTTCTTTGAGAAATATTTCTTTTGAAAAAGATAAAGATAAAAAAATAAAATAAAAAAAAAGATTGAATTTATTTTTTTTTGAGAGAGATTTTTTTTACAAAAGATAATAATGATTTTGTAAAAGAGCTTAATTTACATAATATTTATATTTTGAATTTATGAGTGAAAATTTTATACATATGACAATAAAATTTTCACGTAATTAATATTCATATAATTAATTTGCATTTTTAATAATTGTTTATGCTTGCTAATTCAACAGCAATATATGTAAATTGCTGAACATAAATAATAACAAAGAAATAATTAAGTTACATTTAATTATTAGTCAATATTTAACAAGGATTTAAATTTTTAATAAAAATAAGGATTTTTATTAAAGTAAATAAATGACAATTGAAATCAAAGAATGCTGAACAAAGTATATCACATAATTAAGAATCACTTGTTCAAAGAATATTAAAAATACATATAAATACAACAAAATCGTAGAGACACCTCTACATGCTCTTTATTAATTGGTTTGTTCAGTACTATAATAAACTCACCGAACACCCAGTTAATAAATCAAGCAGAGACCGTTCAACAAAAAGCTTCTTGTAGTATATTTTTGTTTAAATTTATATAATTTTTTATATTAACGATAATAAAATTTTCTTGTTGTGTAGCATTTATATAATGTATTTTTAATTTTGTCATTTATTTATGTTAGCTTTAATATAATGGATTTGAACTGCTAAATATTAATAACAACATTATAAATAAAATATATATAATTGAAGCAATGATTAATGAGTATTTAAATTTTTAATGAAAATATGGAATTTTTATTAAAGAAAATAAATGCCCTTTAAAAATGATAAATTCTCATTGAAGTAGACTATGTATATAAAACTGTTTACAGGCTTATAAAATTAAAATTAATTTTTTTTTCATTTAATTAGTAGGGAGAAATTTACACATTATTTACTAATTAGTTTGTTCATTAATACAGCAAAATCAATGAATATACAAATAACAAATCATTATCTTGACAAAATTTTTTAAAGTAAAATTTTAACAAATTAATACATATAAAAAAATGTAAACATTTTTTTTAAAAAAAAAATACAATATATTTGAAAAATTTAAGCGTGAAAAACTTTTAATTTCAACTAATTTATATATTTGTATATATGTATTTAAATACAAATATGAAATTTTAAGATTTATAATTCATTTATGATAACAAAGTTTTGCTTAAGTATTATAATGAATATGTTAAATAGAAAATATGAATTCTATAATTTTAATTTTGTATACCTCGTGTAAGAAAATCTTTTTAGTAAAAGTATTAATTATAACTTTTTACCATTAATAAATTTTTCCTAAAAAAACAGAAAAAATATAAAATTTAACATACATAATATGCAAATATTTTTATGTATTTATATAATTTAAGCATTAATATACTTAAATATTTTATAAATAACTTACTTCTCTTCTTTTTCATAAGCTTATATATATAGCACCAAAAAAAAACGAAAAGAATTAAAAAAGGCATAAAAGTCATTGCAAAGAGAGCAGGTGCATTCAAATTATTTTCATGATAAACATTATGTGGATCTGTTGATATAACTTCTAAACTTTTTGAATTTCTTGGTATAAGGTCTAAACTTTTCGAATTTCTTGTTATAACATCTAAACTTTTTGAATTTGTTGTTATAACATCTAAACTTTTTGAATTTGTTGCTATATTTTTTATAGCACTAATTTCTTGATATTCACATGAAGAAAATTGACTTATATCTCTTTTTTGGCAAAAATATGGAGTACATGCAAAATTAGAATCTTTTTTTAAGCAACTTTCTGGAAGATATATAAGGTCTTGAATTTTTTTATCATAACGATCATAATCCAAAAATACTAATTTTCCACTATAATTCGCATCAGTACACAAATTATATTCCTCATTATTCTTTTCACATAAATAATTCACGCAGCGAAGCTGTGTAAAAAATTTTGATTTAATCAAATGGCAGGAATGTTCTTTATGAAATAAATCTTTATATTTTGATATAATAATTTGATGCCTGGGGTTTTTTATATGTTTTAAACTACCTACATCATTTTTTTCATTAATAATATCATAAGAATTAAACGAAAGATTTTTATCTAAATAATATGGATCAATGGATTCGCATAACGATAGCATTTGGTTTATACTCCTAAGGCGGCATAAATATGTTTTAATTGGGAAATTATCCATATATGGATTTAATTCATAAAGAAACACAATACCATCTTGATCATTGTTTGAAAGAATGATTATCCTAGAGAATTTATATGGTCCATAACGTTTATATTTAAATATATTTTTCGAAATATCATTTGAAACATTATCTAAAGGACGATATACTTTAATTGAATTTAATTGAACCGGACAATGTGATGTTTCAAATTTATATGGATTTATATGACATATAGCCATATGACATGTGACAGAGTCTCCCTCAAAATCATCGCATCCTCTATTATATAAAAGTGCCATTTCTAAAATTAAAATAAGATGTATATGTTTTTCCTACTTTTTCTCTTTATATTTTTATTGGACTATTTTTTTTTTAAATCCATTTTCTTATAAGTTTTATTTTATTCCTAATAAAAAATATAGTTTCTAATACAATACATAATATTTATAAAAATTTAAAACTAGGCTTAACTTTTTATTTCAATATTAAAGTTCATTTATATTTTTTTTTTCAAAAATATATTTTTTTAAAATTTAACATTTATTGAATATTCTTTCTTAATATATATTATCATTAAGATTTTTTTTTTTACAAAACATATAATAAAAGAAAAATTTAAAAAAAAAATTTTTGTAATACGTTTAATGTAAAGTGATAATATCTATTCAAGAATTTTTCAGGTAATAAATTAAATTTTTTTAATAAAACATATAGTAAACAAAAGATTTAAAAATTTTAACATGTTTGATATAAAATGGTAGTAACACCTATTCAGTAATATTTTCAATAATTAATTTTTTATTTTAAATAAAACATAACAAAAAAATAAATTTTTTTTATAAAATATATAACATAAAATGGTAATAATATCTATTCAAGAATATTTTAAATAATTATTTATTTTTGAAAAAATAATAAAAAAACTTCAAAATATATACAGTAAAATAATTTTTTAATAATTTAAAGAAAATACACGTAAAATTGGTATAATATTATTGTTTATATAAAAATTAAAATCACAATTATATGATATTAATTGTCAAAAAAGTATATATAACTTAATAAAATTTCTAACAATTTTTTTTTAATAACAATAGATAATTAACAATGATATATTAAAACCTTATAACAATTTTTAGGCAAATAAAAAAATATAAATGAAACACAATTATACATGCAATATTATTTTTATAAGCAAATGATAAAATATAAATAAAAAATAAAATATATATATATATATACATATTTTTATTGTTATAAATAAAATATACCTAAAATTATGTTTGAATTCACGTAAAAATGGCAACAGTGAACAAATATTAAATTTATTTTAATAATTATGTAACTGTTTTGTAAATTAGTAAAATATTAATATTAATATTAAAATAACAAAAAATGCAAATATAGAAAAATTCGTTTAAAAGAAACGGTGTTTCCTCATAATAAAAATGATAAAAAATAAATATTCCAAAAAAAAAATTAAATGAATATTTAATATTAATTATTTGTAAAGCTGTTTACGCTAAAATTATTGTGGAAAGGAGATTAAATTCAAATTAAATGAGATTAAATATTAAGCTTTGATATGTGACTAACAAAGAACATATTAATCTTTTTGAATTTTTAATGTGATGACCAAAGTAAAGAAAATAGTTTTATTTATGTACATGCAATATATTCAAAAATATACATATATTAAAATACGTATACGATTAGTAAAAGATATTGTAATCTTTTTATGAAATAATAGTAAATTATAAGTAACAAATTGTTACTCATACTTGCCATTTAAGAAAATATATCACTGAAAAAAATATATTTTTTATTGTTCTTTTGTTAATTTTTTTTGCTTTTATATTTTATTTAATTTTTTTGCTTCTTTAGATTATTGAATAATGGGTTTCGTTATTTGGGAATTATATTTCATAAATTGAATCAATATTTGGAATCATTAAATATTAAATTCAAAGTTTAAGAGAAAACAAAAATGATTAAATTTTTATTATTATTTAAATTTTATGTATTTTTAAAAATTTTTTAGTAACCACATTTTCAATTTATTATATTGTTTTAAAATATTATTTTCAATATAATCAATAGCTTTAATAATAATTTAAGCTTTTAATAAAAGTAGGAATAAATTTGTACTAATTAAATAAAATCCTCTATATAAATATTCTTTTATGTAAACTATATATATAAAATTTACTTTATTATAATAGAGATATATTTTTATAACAATTAAAACTAATAGGGATTACTGTATATGCTCTTTATTAATTTTTTCATTAAATAATATATAGAAATTATTGAATAATAGATTAATAAAGCATATATACTCTATTATATACATCATATTATACGAACATTAACATACCGATCTAATAATTGATCGTTCAGCAAATATACGAGGATATTTAGTAAAATTATTGAAGAGTATGTTCAGTGATCTTTATTAGTTTTAACTGTTATAGAAATATCTCATTATTAAAGCAAATTATATATATATAGTTTACATAAAGAATATATATTGTTTTAGAGGAATTTATTTAATTAATATAAATTTATTCTTATTTTTATTAAAATCTTAAATTATCATCAAAGCTATTGATTATACTCTAAATAATACTTCAAAATAAAATAATAAATACAAATTAAAATTATTAAAAAAATTTTTAAAATACATAAAATTTAAATAATAATAGAAATTTAATTATTTTTGTTTTCTTTTAGATTTTGAATTTGATTTTTCACGATTTCAAAAGTTAATTGCATTGACAATATTTAATACCTGAATGAATAAAAATCCCCTTAACATCTCAAAAAAAAAAAAAAATAACATTTTTTTTTTTTTTTTTTTAAATAGTATTAAATAATTATAATTAAAAAATATAATTTAAAATATCAAAAAATGAGAACATTCACTATTCTTTTTTTAATTATCTATTTTATTAAACAGTAAGCGTAAATAACTGATTTGTTATTTTCTATATTATTCATTATATATCATATCGTAAAATTTTAATTATATCTTTTACTAACAATTATTATACAAAATTATTTGAAGGACTAAATAAGAAATAAATACCTCAATATTTGTATTTGCCTAGATTAATAAAAGGAATCTTTAAATTTTTTTAAATATTAAGAAAATATAAATAAAATATAAAGATAGACATAAATGCTTGATACATTAAAAAATGTTTCAAACAATTAATTAAAAAAAAATGAAGGTTAAATATATATTAATAGAAGAAAATTTTAAAATAAACTTACTACTTTTTGAATAAAAAATTAGAATATATTAAAAATATTTTTAAATAATTCTTATATATTAATGTAATAGAATTATTTCACACTTAATCAACGATCTAATTTAAATGTTTAGACTCCTAAATAA
The DNA here is from genome assembly GCF_900005855.1 of Plasmodium gallinaceum. NCBI lineage: Eukaryota > Apicomplexa > Aconoidasida > Haemosporida > Plasmodiidae > Plasmodium > Plasmodium gallinaceum. The sequence goes on along the minus strand of NW_021628229.1, from coordinate 50,302 downwards.
GTTAAATTCATTAATCCTATTTGAATATCTTATAATTTAATTATTTTATTAGAAATAAATAAAATATTGAGCTATATATTTTATTTAGAAGATAGTAAGGTCACATGATATATGTAATTTATTTCAAATTATATAGTTTAATTATATAAATATTATATATTATTAATAAAACATACTTTCAAAATTAATAATATTTGTAGAATCTAGTGTCCTTTTGTTATGTTTATTCATTAGTTGATGAATGAAATATTTTATTAACCATTTTAGAAAAATAGCTAGTAGATACATGGAAATGCACAAAGTCGAAGATGAACATTTTCTAGTTTAAAAAAAAAAAGTTATTTTTAATTTTTTTTTTTTTTATGAGGATTTTTTTTAATATTCTTTTTAAGAGATATAAGTTAAAAGAAATTGAGTTGTGTTTTTATTTTTATATATTTTAATTAATTTGAAATAAATAAAAACAAATAATTAAAATTATTTTTCATAAAAATATTACTAAAAGATTTTGACATAAAATTAGTAGTTAACAAAGATTTATATTATTAATTATTATAATCTTCATTAAAGTAAATAAAATTCTATAAAAGTAATAAATTATCAATAATATAAGCTATAAATATCAATTTTACTATCTTGTAGTGTCATTGTAATTTTTACAACAATTAAATTAGAATAAGAAATAGTTTATACTCTTTTATAATTTATCTATTCAGTATTCTAATCAAGTCTTTCCAAATCATGTTAACAAATCAATATACTACTAAATTAATTAAACAGAGAAATAATAAATTACTTTTTTAATATTGGTTAATAAAGGATTTCTACACCTTTTTAGAATAATTGTTAATAGATGCATGTAAAAAATAAAATAAAATTATTTCATATTTTTATCTTAAAATTTATTTTTTTTTTTTGTTTGATGCTCGTTAAAAAAAAAATATTTTTAATAAAACATTTTTTGTAGGTTACAATATATTTTTATTGTGAAATATATCTTGGTTTTACCATGTAATTTAATTAACTCTAATTAATTTAAAAAGAAAATTAAATTGAATTTAAAAGTTTTAAAATAAAAAAAAAATAATTTTCTATTTATTTTGGTTATTAAATTCGTGTATGTATATGTTTTAAAATATAGTAAAAAATTTTAATTTATACTTTGTTTAAAATAAATAAACACTTGAGCTTAGATATATATCTATATAAAACATAAATAATAAGGAAAGCTCCTCATGTTCATTATTAATTTATCAGTTCATTACTCTTATGAAACTATTGATCGGTTAATTAATAAAACAGTTATATGTTAAATAATTTTTAAAAATAAATTAATATATTAAAAATCAAGTTACTATTTGTCTTTTAAAATAAAATGAAGAGAAATTTAATATTAAAAAAACAAAATTCTTATTTCTTTCTTTTAACTATGATTTTAATTATTAATTATTTCCCTAATTGGTTTTATTAAAATAATTTATTTACCAAATATAAATTTTTTATGGTAATAATAGAAAAAATACATTTTTTTTTTAAATTTAAATTAAATAAAATATAATTAAAAAAATCAATTAATAAAAAAAACATAAAAATTCTTTTTTTATTTAGGTAATTTTTTTATACAAAGATTATTTATGTTTTATGTATAATTAAATATTATCTTATAAAATATTTATAATATCTTTTATTACCTAAGCTTATAATTTGATCATTATACCAAATTTTTGTACATCGGAATAAAAAGGAATGCGTGAAATATAAAAATAAAATTTTGTCTTATATCCTATATATGTAATTTAACCTAATGACTGATTAATACTTAATTTATTGGATTTTCAATAACTTTGCTAGTATTGAACAAAAAAATTAGTAAAGAGTATGTAGATAAAGCTCTACTTATTTTATTTTTATGAACTTAAAATATTAATCAAATTATTCACTTTTATTAATTAATATCAAGTATTAAATGCATTAGTTAATTACCATTGTTAACAATTTATGCAGTATTCCATGTGTACGACATCATGCATTACATTCTTAATCTTTCATAAAAAAGAAAAGAAATTTTTTTTTAAGGTATTATATTTTTCTTCTTTAAAAAAAAATATGTATTTTTATATATATAATTTTATGTACACAAAAAAAAAAATAATAACATATATCTTCATTTTTTTTTAATGTATTTATTTTTAAGACGAGTACTTTATTTTTATAGATGCATTTATTTTTATTGTGGTTAATAAAAGGTTTCATAAACCTTTTTGGTAATAAAAAGGACTAGCTATATGAAGAATACATAGTTGGTTTTGCTAACGAAAAAAAAAAAAAAAAAACAATAACTATTTTTTTTTGGTGGGTATATTTGCAGTTAAAAAAAAAAATATTATATATATGTATTTTTTTTTTTCATATGATGCTGACTTAAAAAAAAAATATTATGATAACATTTTTTTTTTTTATTTTCTTTTTTTTTTCGAGAATATATGTGAATTTCTATGGAAAATATATTTTTTTTTTTTTATTAAATGTAATATTAAAGAAATTACATTTTAGAGCGTTTAATAAATTAACTTAAAAAAATAAACTAATAAGTAGTATTTGATGTTTATTAAAAATAATAAAAATATTAAATTAAAAATTAAAATAAATAATGTTTACGTGTTCCTTATTAATTTTCTTTTTTGATACTAGCAAAGTAATTGAACAGGCAATTAATAAAGCATGTGTGCACATTTTTCTGAGTTTTAGATGTACAATTAAAAATATTCTTAATCATTTTATTTAATTAAATATTATTTAAAATATATCGATAATACCATTTGTAGATCAGATTTTAATAAAGTAATAATTATGTTTTTTTTTTCTTTTATTTCCGCCCTTGGTTTATCAAATGTCTGTTTAATGATTATGCTAGTATCAAAGGAACAAATTAATAAAGAGCATGTAAACATTACTTATTTTAATTTTTAACTTAATATATTTATTATTTTTAAACATAAAATACTGCTTATTAGTTGATTGTTTTTTTAAATTAGTTCATTGAAAACTATAAAATGTAATTTCTTTAATATTACATTTTAACAAAAAAAAACTCATATATTCCTTAGTAATACATATATAATCCCAAAAACAAAAAGAAAATAATAAAAAAATATGTTCCCAAATATTTTTTAAGTCAGCGTCATATACCATAAAAAAAATTTATATATATGACATTTTCTTTTTTTAATTTTAAATATATCACACAAAAAAAAAATAATTATTTATTTATTTAGTTTTTAGTGCACTTACCTTAGTGTAAGTATTTTTTTTTTAATGTGAACACATTGTAACTATATTAGTATGCTCATTTATAATTGTGCGCTGTCCCCATGATTCATCATGCACAAAATAAAATGTGTTAACTCTATTTATTGATCTAAATACCATATAAAAGAGGTCTGCAGTATTACTTATAGATCGACTCTCTAAGAAAAATTAAAAAAATATAGAAAAATTATTAAATTCAATGTGTACGCAATTTTTTTCGTATATTTACTTTTTATAAATTGACAAAATATTAGAAAAAATGAGGAAAATATATGCATATGAATAAATAAACACAATGAAAGCGTCAACACATAAATTTCTTATGGGTAATTTAATTCTATTTCATCCAAAAGCTTTATATATATAACACATAAAAAAAATTATAATAATTCAAAGTGGCCTAAAAGATAATGCTAAAAAAGAGGAAAAACTTATATTATTTTGATCAGGCGTATCTCTAGAGTTTATAAACCTTATGACTAAACTTTCTGGTTTTATTATTATATTATTTTATTAATTAATTTTTAGATTTTTGCATGTAATTAATTTATTAATATTCTCATATTTACACAAATAAAGAAGAAATTCAAACTTCAAATCACTTTTTATTTAACTATTTGAAAGACATATCATTTGTTCATTTCCTTTGTGAAATTTTTAGTGATCCTGTAAATGAATCACTTTTTCATTAAATTAAGTATCTACTCATGTTTTATAACCATTATGATCCTTCTTACACATGGAACATCTGCAAACATTATCTAAAAGAGATCATATCTATTCCATGTGGCAGGAATTTTTACTAAAAAATATATCGTTGTATTTTAACCTAATGATTACATGTTTTGGATTTTTAAAATTTTTTAAAATAACTTGATGATTTCGTGTATTTTTCTACTGTTAATTCCAAAATAATTAAATTAAAGGCACTTTTCTAAATAATTTACATTAACATAATAACATAATTTTACTTTTTGGCTTACTGTTTTAAGGCAACATAAATATGTTCTCAAATGCACATGAATATCTTGAATATATTCAAATGGAAAAACAATATTTTCCGAAAGAGCAATTATCCCAGAATTATCTGATATAGGACCTAAATTTTTATATGTAAATTCATTTTTTGAAAAGTCACTTGAAAGAAGTTTTACTTTAATTGACTCAAAAGAAGACTTACAATGTGCGGTATGAAGTTTACAGCTATGTATAATACATACAAGCAATTGCAAATAGTAAAGTTTCAATTACATTTTTATATATATCATGTTGCATAGAAGTGACATTTTTAAAATTTATATAAGATTTATTTATTTTGAATAATCCTTATCCCTCATATTTCTGTAAGTATTTTTCTTAATATATTTAAAAGATTTATCTGCTTAGATTCATAACTTTATTTTTTTTTATTTCTTATAAAAAATATAATTTCTAATAAAATACACAATATTTATAAAATGATTAAAATTAGTCTTCTTAATCATTTATTTTATTATTAAAATTTAACCATATTCATTCTCTTTCTTTAAAAAATGTGTTGTCATAAAATTTATCGTGCATAAAACATACTCATTTAGACATGTATTATTGTTCATAATTTTTTTTTGAATTATAAAAAAAAAAGAAACATTCAAAAAAAATTTTTTCACTATAGATTTTACAAAAAGTAGTAACATTTATTCGAGAAAAATTTTAACAAAGAGTAATATTTTTCCTTAAATAAATAAAAAAAATTTTAAATATATCAATGAAAAAATATATTTTTTTAGGAGTTATTAAGAAAACAAAAATATAATATGTGCTATAATATTATTGCTTCTAGAACTATCATTAAAATAATAATTATATAATATAAATTATGTTAAAAAAAAAAATAATATATATAATGTTATTAAAATTTATAATTTTATTTATATATCTATATATAGATAGAGATGATATAATTATACTACATGAAAGATAATTTTTGTATAAAAAAAAAAAAAAATAGAAATGAAACAAAATTACACGTGCAACATTACTTATATAAAAAATATGAGAAAAATATAAAAAAAAAAATATATACAAATTTATTATTATAAATAAAATATATCTGAATTAAATTATATTTAATTTAACAATGATAATAATAAAAAACATATTGGATTTATTTTAATAATTACGTAATAATTTTATAAATTGGTTCAATTTTAGCAATAAAAATAGAATAAAATAAGAATATAGTGAAACTTATGTACATACAATAATGATATCCTATAAAAAAAATTATGAAAAAAAAATTAAACCCAATTATTAAAATTACAATTTATAATGAAAAATGATTTACAACTATTGTCGTAACTATATTAAATGCACACTATATATGTTTGAACGTTGATTAAAAAGCGATTTGACTTGAAATTTAAATTCTAATAATATAAAGAAATAATTTTAGATTATATGTGTAAATACAGCATTACATTTTTAAACATTATTACTAAAAGATTTATGTTAAAAAGAAAAAATTAAAATAAATATAAAAATAAATACAGTAGAGATGTAAGTTATAATATGTATATTTTAGTGATGATGTGATAAAATAATGATAAAGAAATATTACATTATAAACAAAAGAAAATGAATAAAATAATTTTGCTTAAAGTGAACTATTTTATTAAAGAAAAAAAAAAGAAAAAAAAAAAAGCAATAAATTAAAAAAAAAATGATAAAAAATAGAAATTTTCAAAACTAAGAAAAATATATATAAAAATAATTACTCTGAATTTGCAGTAACTGCAGTAAAATTACAATCAAATGATATAAAATTTATTAATACAAATATATTTAATAATTATAAATATGTTTTATTAATTTTCTGTTCAGTGACTTTTTTGGAGCACTAAACAAACAAATTAAGAGTACGTAGAGTTCTCTCTACGGATTTGATGAATTCATGAACAATTTCCAATGTTATAAACAAGTAAACTGTGTCTATCTAATATACTATGTTGAAAATTTATTAGCTATTAAGAGGTATTTATTTAATTTAATAAGAATTACATTATACTTATTAAAAATATAAATACTCATTGATTATTTATTTATACTTATATATATTTTTAATCACAGTCTTACGAATCATGTTTAACACTTATGTATATTGTGTTAAAATTAACAAATGTACAAAATTAACAAAGTACACATTAAAATTATTTAAATAGTACACAAATGAAAATTTTACTATTCTTTTTACTTAAAAATTTACCTTTTAAAATTCAAAGAACAAATTCCATACAAAAGATGCTCTTTTGTAAAGAAAAAAATACTTTTGATATTTTTTTTTTTTTATCTATCGCTTGCATGGCTTACCATGTATTTTCCATATAGATATCAATTTTCACTCTTAAAAAAGTTAATAATTCTTTTTATTATCCAGCAAGGAATTGCTAATCTTTTTGAGAATAAAAAGAATTAGCTATATAGAAAATAAATAATTATCCGTACAAACTCTAGATAAAAAAAAATAATAGTTATTAATTTTTTTTGCTTTCTTTTTGTAATTTAAAATAAATAAAAAAATATTTTTATTTTTTTTTTAAATTGATTTATGGTTGAAGAACAGAAGAAAAAGTTTTTAAAAAAAAATTTCTTTTTAGACAAATATTATCTAAATTTATATAAGGAAACGATATATTTACGATAACAAAATTTTCATATTTTATAGTATTTATATAATTTAATTAGTATTTTTTTAATTATTTATGTTTATTATTTTGAGAGCAACGAATTTTCACTGGTAAATATAATTCATAAAATTATAAAAAAAGTTTGTGTAATTAAAATCAATAGTTAATGAGAATTTATATTTTTAACAAAAATTTAATATTTTTATTAAAGTAAATAAATGCCTCTTAAAAATTAATGCTCAAGAAAGAAGACTATATAAACACATTTTATTGGTTCATAGAGTTGAAACTAAATTAAAATTTATTAAATTTATGAATAGAACATTACATGCTCTTTATTAATCTGTTTGTTCAATGCTCTTGCAAAGTCATTCAATAGACGATTAATAAACTCAAGGTCATTGAACGGGCAACTAGTGAATTATTAAAACACATATTAATATAAATACAAAAAAGGATAAGATCCTTTTTTTTTTAAAGTTTTCGAAATCATTTTTTTTATGTTTAAAAATTAATCTAACAAAAAAAATTTTTAAAAGACAAATACAAACTATTTCAATAAAAACTAACCTTTAAATAAAATATATTTCTTTGTAAATTAAATTATTTTTCTATAATTTTTTTTTTTTAATTAAAATTTTATTTAAAAAAATATAATTAATAAAAACATCTATATAAAAAGAAAAAAAATTAATTTTATTTTTTAGAACTATAATATATGTGTGATTAGCTCTCTATCCCTACTTGCATACAACAGGATATTAGATTGTAGAGGATTAATAATATATTAATTCATGTGCATAAAAAGAGTACTAATATATTAAACATACACATGTAGAGCATGTATTGTACTAGGATTTATAATATGGTAATATCCCATTTATCATTTAGAACATTTTCTTCATTTTCTTCTTCTATTTGTTCATCTTTATATTGATTTTTCATGGATTTTTTTAATTTTTGTTTATTCCATTTTTTTAAAAAATTTCTCTGTTTTTCTAGCCATTGTCTGTCAAACACTTGTCTTTCAAATATAAAGTTTGTAATTCCCACTTTTGTATCATCTAATATATCTGATTCTTCTATATCATTTGTATGTCCTGTTTTATGCCAATTTAACTTCATTTCTTGAAACCATTCCTCTCGTTTCCAGGATTCCCATTGTTCTTTCTTTCTCTCTATCATATCATTTATAATTCCTTCTTTTTCTTCTTCATTTATTTCTTTTTTTGTTATTTCATGTTCATCTAACTCTTTGTAGCAATTTTTTCCTTCTATATATGTTTTGAGAAATTCTTTTTTCATATATTCTATTTCTTCTTTCTTGCACTGATCCAATATCAACATATGTATTTCTATCCACAATTCAGATATCAAGTTTATCTTCTCTATCTCTTCACTAACCTCATCTTTTATATTATCTGTTTTTGGATCCCTTTCCATGTTATCTATATTATTTTTTTTTTCTTTTGTTTGTTCATCTTCTCTTTCATACATATCTTCTTCCTCATTATACTCGTCTAACAGCCTATTAAACAATGATTCCTTCTCATATTGTGTAAATAATCTTCTTTGTTTCTTTATCCATTGACTCCATATTTCATTTTTCTTCTCTAATGTAATATTATTCTCTATGTTATTTGTTCCTTCGATGGATTTTTTTTCATCTAATGTTTCTACATGTATATTTACTTCTTTTATCCATTCCTCCATTAAACTATTAAACCATTCTTCCTTTCTCCATTTTTCTATCATCTTCTTATGTCTTTCTATCAATTTCCTAGAAAACGTTTTTTGTCTTTCTAATGCAATAATAATACTTTCTTCTGTATTCATTCTACTTTTTTTTGCTACTATATTTCCATATAATCTTTCGTCACCTTTCCATTCATCTAAACAAATTTTCAAAAATTTTTCTCTGTTCAATTCCCACTCCTTTTGTTTACAATCTTCCATTATAATCATTTGTATTTCTATCATAGTTTTCCACTTTGGCTTTTTTTTTAATGTAAAAAAATTTTTCTTATTTTTTATTTGTATCTCTTCGTCTTTCATTTTTTTTTCTTCTTCTTTTCGTCCTTCTTTACTCGTATTTGTTTTTTCTTTATATTCTTCAAGTTCATCTTTTATTTCTTTTATTTTCACTTTGTTTTTATTATCATTTACATTTTCTTCTATCAAATTTATAAGCCATTTTTCCATGCTTTCATTTTCTATCCATTTCTTATTAATTTCTTCCCAATATTTCTTCCATATAATTTTTTGCTCGTTTATCATAAAATTTTTAATTCTTTCTTCATTATTTTGTGGTAAGTTTTTTTTAATTAACTCTTCCATATATTTTTTTTCTTTGCTATTCCAATCTATTTTCAATTCAATAAACCAATTTTCTCTTTTTAATTTTTCTAATACTTCTTTTTTATTTTCTAATATAATATTTCCTGTTATTTCTTTTTGTGTTTCCAATATTTCTTCTGGATTTATCGTTGTTTTCAATTCTTCTATGCATGTTTTAAGAAATTCATTTTTTATAATCATTCTCTCCTCTCTTTTACATTCCTTTAATATCATCATATGTACATCAATCCATAATTTCAATTTTAAATTGTTTTTCTTTGAATCTTTATCTGATTTCTCTTCTCTTTCTATTTTAATATATCCTTCTTCACTATCTTCTCCTTCTATATTTTCTTTTATTTCTTCTTCTATTTTGTATATTTCTAATAATTCATTAAACCATTTTTGGTCATCAGAATCATGCAACCACGTTATATGCTTTTTTACCCAATTCCTCCATATTATTTTTTGTTTTTTCATAGAAGGATTATTTAAATCATTTTCTCTACTTTTTATTATCCTTTCTTGTTTTATTATTTCCGAATAGTTAACTTCCTCTTCTTTCCATTCTCTCTTCAAATTTTCAAACCATTTTTCCTTTTTCCATTTTTCTAATATCTTTCCATGTTCTTTTTTATACTGTTTCCACAGAAGTTTTTTTTTTTCTAACATAATAGTAACATTATCCTTTTTCTCATTTTCTAATGTTATATCTAAATACATACCTTCATTTTTTAATTCTTCCAAACATATATCAAAAAATACTTTCCTGTCCTTTTTCCATTCCTCCTTTTTACATTCGTCTATTACTATCGTATATATTTCTGTCATAATCTTCCACTTTAATTTTTCTCTTATTATCGCAATATCACTTTTTGTTTTTATATTTATTGCATTTTCTTCTGATTTTTCTTTAAGTGTATTATCTATTTCATTTTCAAATACAACTTTACATAATGAATTATTTGTTTTGTTACATACATTATTCAGTTGAATATTACTTTCTAGTAATTCATATGGAATATCTAAAGGCGTCTTTATATAACTTATTGAACTTTCTTTATAATTTTTCCTTTTTGTATATTTTTTCTTTTTCTTTGATCCTTTACCAGGTAAAAATCTAGTACGTCTATGCTATTACATAAATAGAAAATTTTAAGTATATAATATATAAATTTTTAATGATAATAAGATAATATATAAGAAAAATAATTAAAAGGAATGCAGTAATATATATTTATAATAATTTCATCTTACCTTATAAAGAATAGCGAAAAGGAAAATAATTAATAAAAGTGATGCACCCAATGAAAGGGCAATCAACACAGGGATATTTGATGTACATATGGGAGTGTTAGGATTATCAGTTGTTACATTTGTAGTAGTATTTTGGGTAGGTATCGGAGTAGTAGTTAGAATGTTATTAGATGTTACATTTGCAGTAGCATTTTGGACAGGTAGTGGAGTAACAGTTAGAGTGTTATTAGATGCAATATTTTGTATATTATCATTAGAGTGGTTTCCATTTACATAATAACTTGTATTTGTAAGAGAAGTATTCACAGATGAATTAAATGTAGATTTATTAGTAATTAAAGGGGAATTGTATACCATAGTACTTGAAATAGTCTTAGTTGTATTTGTAGATACAGCTAACGTAAATCCAGTTGTATTTGTGGATTTGTCTACATGAGAAGACATATTTTTTGTTTGTAGTTTAGTTTCAGATGTTAGAATAGTACTAGGTATAGTTGATTGAGTTGTAGATATACTTGAATTTGTAGGTGTAAGTGTAAATAAATCTGTAGATGAATTTGTATTTGCGTGCGAAGTTATAGATAAATTTGTAGATATATTCGCAGTCATGATAGTAGATGTAGGTGTGGATGTATTTCCAGATGATGCAGTAGTTTCAAAGATAGTTTCTAGTTGAGTTTCATTTACTTTTGCAGATGTAGGAGAAATTGGCGGTATATTTAAAGTGGTGTTAGAAGATGATGATGTGGAATTAGTTATAGGTGCTTGAATATTTGTAGGTATATTTATCGGAATAGCATTGGATGGTAAAGTGATGTTAAGTGCAGATGTTGGAGTAGTTGGAGACAATTCTATTTGTGAATTTCCAGATATATCTGCATTTGTAGATCTAAATGTATGAGAGATTGAAGATTCACTTGAATCGCTAACAGTTGGCAATTCGACATTATTTCCAGATGTTAAAATAATATCATTTGTAACTGGTTTTTCTGTAGGATTCATTGCCTTTACAGGTAAAGCTATAGGTGAATCTTCATCTGAATGTGTAGACATATTAGTTGATGCTACCTTTGGTGTAGAACTTGTTGTTGGAGTAGTAGGAGACACATCTGTTTGTGGGATTTCAGATACACTTGCTTTTAGAGGTAAAGGTATAGGTGAATTTGGATCTGAATGTATAGACGCAATAGTTGATGTTAACTTTTGTGTAGATCCTGGTGTTGGAGTAGTAGATTCATTTGAAGGATTTGCTGTATTTTGAGTTATAATTTTAGTTGTGGAGTTTATTGTAGTGGTAGATAAATTAGTAGTAGCATTTGGTTTTATTGTAATAGTTTCGCTTGAAGAATGATCAGATGCATTAGCAAATGAACTATCAGGAGTTAAAAGTTGGGATTGATTACAGTTTTCTGATATTTTAGAATCACAAGAATCGTTTTCTTTCTTATTAATTCTAATACAGTCTAAACTAGTGACAAATGTATTCATATCATTAAGTGTACAATTTTCAGAAATTTCTAAATTTTCATCAAATGTCATTTCTTGTTCATTAATCCAATTTTTATTTACAAAAAATTTTTTTTTCTCATCTAACCAATTATTGTAATTTGTACATTTCTCTTCTGTTATATTTTCATTTAATTCTTGTAAATGTTCCTCTTTATCCTCACAAAAATCTTCGATAACTTTTTTTTTATCTCTTATAACTTTCTTATCTTTATTCTCTTTTCTTTTACATGAATCACTGATTGATGATTTTAATTTATTAACTACACATTCCTGATTTTCTGCCCAAAGATTATTAATACTTCCCAATAAACGGTATTGATTTCTAAAATTCATGAATGCATCCCTCCTATCGTCCATCCAATAATTAAAATATCTACAGAGTCTCTTTTTCATTTTCGGAGACTTTTCATCTTTAATTTTGAGAATTTTTGAGTCAACAGTTCTATAGAATGTTTGCCTCCAATTTCTAAGATGATACTTTGGTAATGCACGAGATGTTAGGTCTCTACGTTTTCTTCTAATTGGTTCTTTTTCTGTATCCATTATATATTTAATTGTAATTATCTTGGCATGTTCTATTATTTTTTTTAATAAATAATTTTAAAAAACTATAACATATATATTTATATTGTCATTAAATGAATATTTCATATTAGGATTACATATATATTAAAATTAAGACAATATAAAGGTCATATTAATAAAAAATGAACAATTCTTTATTTACACTATAACATTGAATTCCACATATTATTGCTTATTAATTAAATTAGTTAAATTTTTAATTTAATTTTCCTTTTTAATAAGATATCATTATATTATTTAATATATTAATAGGTTGTGATGTTTCTATATGTCCAAAATAAAAATAAGTATTTTTTAATGAAAACAAGTTTTTAATTTTCACCTAACGTATTTTATAATGATGTAGTTATTTTCAGATAAAACTAATATATATAATTAAGTAAAAAAATGGAATGATAGTTAAAATTACAAAGTGATATAATTAAAATTAAAAAATTAAGAGAGAAAAAAAATATCATAAAAGTTTTCCATTTATAAATGTAACATATTTTTTTATTATTTTACATTATTTAATAAAATATTTTTAATTTATAGTGTAGAACAATTAATATTTCAATTTTTTTTTTTTTAATAAATTCTAAATAAGTGTCATTATTTATTACTAAAAAAAATTTTATTTTTCTAATAAATTATTTAGGAAAATTTAAATTATTTTTAGTTTAATAATCATAAAATATATAAGGAATAAAAAATTTTAAACTTAATTGTTTTAAGCTAAAAATATATATAAGAAAACTAGTGTAATTATGGATGAATTTTTTTTAATTATTTAAGGATTATTTATATGAGTTATTATTTAGTTTTAATTCAATTATTTCAAAAACTACTTTACTCTAGTTTTTTCATTTCTTTTCTCTCTTTTATCTCTATTTTTTATTATAACTTTTACACTTTTTTTTAGATTGTGATTCATCAATTTGTAATTTGACTTATTTTATAGTGCTCTAAGCAGTAAAAATAATAAAAAGCTTAAATAAAAAATTCCTTTTTTTTTATTTACTGAAAAATAATTTATAGATAATCATAAACCTTTTATATAATTATACTTTATAAAATATAATAAAAAAATTTTATCTTTTAATCACAATTTTTATTGCTCATATAAAAATATTATCTGCTATTTTTAAAACTTAAATTATTAATACATTAATGTTACATTAAAATTGAAGTTATTTTTTTTTCTTATGGTTTTACTCTAAAAAAAATAATTTTTTTTTTAAACGTAAATAAATATACCTACACTCTATTATAACTATTTGATTATGAATATTTTTGTGCATGTACCTTTATAATCATATTATATATGCACCTTTTTAATGTTTTGCATGCAATGGCAACTTCCGTACGTAGTATACTTTTACCTTAATAAAATTTAAAAGAGGTAAGTTATATATTTTATTAGCTATTTAGAACATTTAAGTTCTTAAATTCAAATTTACACTTTTTTAAATATTTATTTAATATATACATAGATAAATTTTAAAAAATAACGTAAAATCAATTAAAAAAATAATTTTTAAAAAAAATAAAAACTGGTCTATTAATTTATGAAAGTATAAAATAATGAAAGTTCATATATTTTTCTGAAAAAATAATAATGTAAATTATAACATATATGATATGAACTTAGAAAAAGTACGCGCATAATTAACCTCAAAAATAAAAAATAAAAAAATTATGATTCCTTTTTTCTCATTCTAACTGTGATTTTTATTAAAATGTATAGTAAAACAAGTTTCAAAAAAAATAGCAATTCATTTTTTTTTTTATATTTTATACATGTGAATTAAATTTATAAACAATATTTAATATCATTTTAATATAAAAAAAAAAAAAAAGGTTAATTTTTATATATTTAAAATATATTCATATACTTATAGTTTTAAAAACATAAAATATTTAAATTTGTTAAACATGTAATATATTCTTATATTTTTAAAGACGTATCTCTATTTTTTATTATTAATTAGATATTCTTTAACAAAATAAGTAAAAATAAAAAAAAAAATAAAATTAGGATATTCCATTTTTATGTATATCTTGTTACTCTGTCATAAATAATTTTAAAATGATATGTTTGTAAATTCTCTAGACTTAATTTTATTAGGTTTTTGTTTAATTTTCTTTTTTTTAACTTTGTTTTTATGTTTATTTTACAATATTTATACGATCATTTATATTCATTCTTATTTTTCCTTTAGTTTCAACAATTTTTTTTTCTCTTTTAATAAAAATTTTTTATCATTATTTTTTTTATTAATTTTATGTTAAGAGAATTTGCAATATTGAACAAATTAGTTAATAACAGGAACATGGAAAAAACTCTATTTTATTGAATATAAAATAAAATATTTCTCAATTTATTTAATATAGTTAATGTTAAATTTAAATTTATTATTCTATTTAATATTTAAGATAATTTGTTCAATAGTTTATAAAATATTATATTAAATGTTACGTTTTTAACTTTTTAACTAAAATATCACACGAGATACATTCAAAAAATTTGTAATTTTTTTTTTTTAAATTTCCTCAAGAAAAAATTATATATATGTAAAAAAAAAAAATTTTTTTTTAAGCAATTAATTTTATTGAGAGGATTTAAATGTGCACATTTTTTCCGCATATACAGTATGCACATATAGTAATATATTTATTTCATTCATTTGTATATTATCTAAAATAGACTAATAATAACATTTATGGAATATAATAGATGACCTTTGGAAAAATAATAATATTATTTTATTTTATATTCATTGCCCTTTTCTACGACCTTAAGACATTTTCATATATATTTATCTATTCGTCTATTTCTATTATCTTTCAAATCATATAGCTTTATAATTCTTCTTTTATAAATATCCAAACAATTTCTGAGTTCCAACCATTGCATAAGTTATGATTTCTTTTTATTCCATCTAGTTATTGATCTATAAATAATATTATCTAATTGTTTTATATAATATTTAAATAAATGAAATTCGTAAAAAGATTTTATTTTATATATACTAATATACAGAGAAATTATATATGTTTAAACACGTACCCTAATAAAAAAAGTACACAAAAGGTACATGCACTAAAAAAAAATATTTGCACCAAAAGTAAGACATTAAAAAAATATAATTGATCTAAAAGTACATACACTAAAAAATGTAGATACATTTCATCATATTTTTATTTTAGTGTATTTACAACTATATAAAAAATATATATATTTTTTTTTTGAGGACAATGAATAGGAAATTTTTTATGAAAGATTAAAAATATAATTTTAAATGTGATATACATGAAATACTATACAAATTAACAAAAATAGTGATTTACTAATGTAATTAATATTTGGAATTAACAAAATTAAACAATTTTCATAATATTTTAATTTAATAAGCATAAAACAAATAGAGTTCTTTCTACATTTTCTTCATTAATTCATTTGTTAAATACTAGCAAGGTCACTAAATGTGGAACTAACAAATCAGTGATATATACTGAACTTTTCATTTGAGTCTCATATATCTCTTTAGCCTTAATATGTAATAATTTCATTTTATTAAGTTAAATTTGAATTGATTTACCTCTATAGCATTGGTTTATTAAATGACAATTCAATGAAATTTATAGTACTTCGGATAGATTTATTAATTGTATGTTCATTGATTATGCTATCGTTGAACAAACAAATTAATAAAGAGTATGTGGAGAAAACTATACTAATTTTATTTAAATTAAAATAAAACAATAAGCAAATTATTTACTATAATCATAATAAAATATTAATTACATTAGTTAATTACAATTTAAATTTATTTACTCAATACTCTATGAATATAATTTTTAACACTTCATTTTTAATATTTGTCAAAAAAAAAAATAAGTCACTATGATTTGTTATCTAAAAAAGAAAATAAGTTACTATGATTTGTTCTATAAAAAAAAAAATAAAAATATCATAAAATTTTATAAAATATTTTTTTTTTATAATTGTATGTTCATATACACCTAAAAAAAAAATATAACAAAATATACTTGTATTTTTTTTTTTGGAGTACTTTTGGGGTATGCGTTTAAATTAGAGAATTTTTTTTACATTTTAGCATGTATAAGAAAAAATAATTTTATTTATCTTATTCACTTAAGTAACATTTAAAATATATCTATAAAACTACTTATAGACTAATAGTCAAATTAACAAATAACATGTAGAGATATCTTATGTTATTTATGATAAAATTAATTTCTGTAAGAAATTTTATAACTTATATATAACTACATGTTAATAATAAATTGAACATATTTATATTATATCTCATAATTTTCATCAATTTGACTAATAGTTCTTATAAAACTAAATAAAATTTATTTTACTATTTTCTAAATATAAAAAAAGGAAAAAAAAAAAAAGAAAATTTAATTTTTTTTAATGTAAACTTGTCACTTACATCACGCATATTTTATAAATATACCTATACTACATTTCATAAGATATAATTTTTCTAAGTTACTCTATCATTTTTCTGTCCCTAATGAAATTTTTTGTACATGTTATCGTAAATATATATATATACATGTGTGTTAATTGTATTGCATGAGTAGAAAAATCCTTAAAATATGCAATTATCATTATATGCATTCTCAAAAATGTAAATGAAGACTTTTATTCACCATATATATAGATACTACTTTTAGTTTTTTAATTTTAATTTTAGTTACCTATTATAGAAAGAACAAACAAGGCTTGAATTGATTATTAGAATCATTATCCTTTAATTGATTTTGTTAATACATTGACATTTCATTTAAAATAATAATACGTGCATTAACATTTTCGATATTTATCAATTATTTTTCTTTTAATGTATTTAAATCTTTGCATGTTCTTTTCTATCCCTCATTTAAATAAACTATTCTCATTTATGACATAATTTACAGGGGAAATTTTGAATAATCAGAACATATACAATCCATTTCAAACATAAGAAAATAATGTGTCCCTTTAAAGCCTCATAATTATTATTCTATATGTCAATGTAATCTTTTTCACACTCCCTGTTTCATTAACTCAGTGTTCGGTGACTTTGCTAGAGTACTGAATAAACAAATTAATAAAGAGCATGTAGAGTTGGTTCCACGATTTTGACGTACTTATATATATTTTTAAATGCTTTGAAAGAGTGATCCTTAATTGTGTGATATACTTCATTCATCATTCTTTGATTTCAATAGGAATTTATTTACTTTAATAAAAATCCTTATTTTTATTAAAAATTTAAATCATTATTGAATATTGATTATTAATTAAATGTAAATTACTTGTTTCTTTGTTATGCGTTACATTCAGCAATTAATACATATTACTGTTGAGTTAACAAACATAAACAATTAATGGCAATACAAAAAATTTGTATAAATATTAATTACATGAAAATTTTATTGTTATACGTATAAAATTTTCTTTTATAAAATTCATCAAAATCATATTTCATTCCCGAAAAAAAAATTTTTTTTTTTATTTAATGGTAACAAATCTTTTTCCTATTGATTTTTTTTTATCAAAATTTTTTCCTGGCGGTCTTTGTACTTTTTTTTAAAAAAAATACAAACAAAAAAAAATTGATCATGATTTTTTTTTTTTTTGTGTGTGCATGACCAACTTCGTATTCTTCATTTAATTAGTCCTTTTATCTTCCAAAAAGGTTAGTAAAGCCTTTTATTAACCAACATGCACTTTATTAATCTGTTCAATATTATAGCAGAATGATTAATAAAAAGGATTATGAACCTTTTTGAGGATAAAACGTGATAGTTATATGGAAAATAAATAACCATACAAGCGTTAGATAAAAAAAAAAAAAATAGGTTGAAAAGAAAAAAAAAAAAAAAAAACAAAAAAAAAATATATAAGTATTTTTTTTCTTTTTGACAAGAGTTACTTTTGTATGGAATTTATATTATGAATTTTAAAGAGATATTTTAAAAAAAGAAGTATAATAAAATTTTCATGTGTTTACTATTTATGTAATTTTAATTTGTATTTTATTAATTGTGTACGTTTGTTAATTTTAATACAATGTAATTAAGTGTTAAACATTATTTGTAACATTATAATTAAAAATATACGTAAGTACAAATAAATAATTAATGAGAATTTATGTCTTTAATAAGAATAATGCAATTTTTTTTAAATTAATAAGTACCTCTTAAAACCTAATAAATGCTCAATGAAGTAGACCATATATAACACGCTTTACTGGTTTACAACATTAAAATTATACTTAAATTCATTAAATCCGTTGAAGCAACTCTATGTGTAATTTACTAATTTATTTGTTTAGTACTCTAACAAAGTTATCGAACAGTCAACCAATTATTCACAAAGTCATTCAATAAGAAATATAAAAACCATAAATCAAGTATTAAACATACAATATAATAAAAAATATTTATAATGGATTTTATTAATTTTAGCTGGTTTAAGAAAATATATATTCTATAATTAAGTTTTATACATATTGATTATATAATTGGTTAATAATGGACTTTATTAACCTTTTTTAGAATAATAATTAACCATACAAGCATTGGATAAAAAAAAAAAAATTAGTTAACTTTTTTTTATAAATTTTTTTTTTTTGAAGGAGAAATAATTAGTTTTGAGAATTGATGAATAATTTTAGGTTATTAAAATTTAATTTTTGTGATGCATATAATTTTTGAGAATTAATTCTGATTATTATTTGAAAAAGAAAATGTTATATTAACACTAATTAATTTTTCATGTTTTTTTTATTTATGTAAGTTAATTTTGTGTTCTAATAATTACTCATTTATATTAAAAGAAAGATATGAATTTCTAAACATCGTACATAACATCATAAATAAGGCATGTTAAATTAAATATCGATAATTAATGATAATTTTAATTATTAGTAAAAGTATAGGATTTTGGTTAAAGTAAATAAATATTTCTTAAAAATAAATATTCATTGAAGTAGGTTACATATATAAATTTTACTAGTTTGCAGAATTAAAATTAATTGATAAAAATTATGTATTTTTATTAAAAACATATATTTTCATTAATTATTAATTTTTAAGTACAAAATAGTTATTGCTTTTTATAAGTAATTTTCAATAATTTAAGTTCACTGCTTTTAAAAATAATAAAAATACATAAATAATAAAAAGAAAAATTTAATTAAATTAATATCACACAACGAAAATTTTATTCTTAAAAATTAAAAAATATTCTCATGAAATTTTTTTTTTTAAAAAATTTTTCTCTTTTAATTTTTTTTTTTTTTAAAAGGTAAAATATATTTCTATAAAAAAAATTTAGACAAAATATTAATTTTTCTTTTTTTTTACTAGACTTGCGCATGAATAATCCTATATTCTCTGTTAAAACATTAATTTTTATTTTCTTAATGTTTATCAAACCTCTTAAAAAGAAATTTCAAAATATTTGATTTCTTGTATTTTATTTTATTTTTTCCCTNGAAACTATACATAATTTTTATTAATCCTTTTGTTCAATACTCTTTCAAATCATTGAACTGCAATTAATAAATTGATAAATGAGCATTTATGATTTTTTGAGGAATTTATTAATTTAATAAAAATTGCCCTTATTCTTACTAAAAATCTAAATCTTCTTTAAAATTATTTATTGTGTGTAAAATATTCTTTTAAAATAAATTAACAAAATTAAAATTAAAGTTACTGTTTTTTAAAAATATATAAAAATTAAATAACAATAATAAAAAAAAGCCTTTTTCTTCTTCTTTTTCTTTTTAAAGTTTTAATTTATTTTTTGTTAGCTTAAAAATTAGATCAACTGATAAAATTCAACAGAACATTTATAGCCATAGAGTAAAATATATAAAATAAAAATAATCAATAGCCTTATTTTTTTTTTATTTAATGAATGTTCATGCCATTCTATTTTCTCTATAAGATTCTATTGTTTCAAATAAACTTATTAATATTTTTTATTAAAAAATAGATAAACGTTTATTGTTTCAGAAGTATTTTCTTACTTTATTGAAAATTTATCCATATTTTGATTAAAAACTTTAATCATCTTTAAAATTGTCGATCACTTGTAAAAGAAATTTTTTTAAAGAGACATCATAATTTTAATTAAAGTTATTAAAAGTAAATGAATATTAAATATTAATAAAAATAATATATTTTTTATATTTCTTTAAAATGTGATTTTAATTTTTAATTATTCTATGATCAATTCAATTGACAAAATTTAATATCTAAATAAATAAAAATCCCATCAATAACTCAAAAAAACAATTTTTTTTCTTTTTTTTAATTAAAATCAAGTAACAAACAACTAATAAAAACATTTAACGATAAAAATAAGATTCTTTTTTTTTTTTTTTTTGTTAGAAATTTTCTGGGATATATAACTTATTTTCCATGTAATGTTTTAATATTCTATAAGAGGTTAATAATATCTTTTATTAAACACTACATTACTGCAAAAACTAGTTAATATAATTATTGTTAATAAAATTTCTGAAGTGTTTTGAATTTATTGTTGTAATTCATGTTGATAATTTTATCTTACGATTTTTTTCTATATCAGGAAGTCCAGCGTTTTTAAGTGCATATGTAATATAAAAATAAGTTAGTGTAGTTTTTATTACCCATTAAACAGTAATAAAAACATTAAGTTGATATATTTTTGTTTAAAGTGTTAAGAATATCATATAAAATAAACTATAGATTTAATATTGTATATTGCATTTATTGATTTATTAATTGCATATGCAATGATTTTTCTAAAGTATTGAATAAACATATTAATAAAAAGTACGTAGAGTTATCTCTACTAATTCAATGAATCTAAGTATAACTTTAATGCTATATACCAGTAAAATGTATATATTTACTTTACTTTATTGAATGTTTATTGTTTTTAAGAGACATTTATTTATTTTGATAAAAATACTATATTTCTATTAAAAATTTAAATCCTCTTTAATTATCAATTTTAATTATATTAGCATTATAATGTTATAAGTAATATTTAGCAATTCAAATATATATATCTACTAAATTAACAAAATAAAAAATAAATTATATTAATAATACAAAATACAAAAATTTATCATCGTTTATATAAAATTTTCTTATATAAATTTAAATAAAATATATTATGAAAAAATTTTTTAGTCAACAATCTTCCTTTTAATTTTTCAACTATTTAATCTCTTAAGAAAAAAATAAACTTTTTTGTGTATTTTTAATTTTTAAAAAGAAAAAGAAAAAAAATTGTTAATTTTTTTTCTTTTTTATCTAGTGTTTACATAGCTAACTATTAATTTTTCATACAACTATTACATTCTATTGTCAAAAAGATTAATAATTTCTTTTAATACTCAATCATGTAATGTTCACTTATTTATGACAAGATATTTTTCTCAAGAGATAAAAATAAAAATTATTTTAATTCTTCTTTATTAATTCATATGTTCATTACTTTAACAAAATATTTTAACATAAAATTAATAAATCAACACATAGGCAATTTAAACCCATTTATATAACAAGTAAGCATATAGCAATTGAGAAATTTAACCATAAAAAAATTTTCAGTTCAATTTTGTATATCATATATGCATACCTAGATATGAAATTTTTTGAATATTTATAATTTATTTATTATAATAAAAATTTTTCCTATGGATTCTAATAAATATATGAAATATAAAATATAAATTCCTTATTATTAATTTTGTATTTCTTTTGTAAGAATACTTGATATTTTTAGTAAAAGTAATGATTTTCCTTTTTTATCATTAATTTATTTTTTCTACAAAAAAAAAAAAAAATATAAAATTTTGTTAATTTAATATACACTCATATATATTTACCTTTTCATTTTTTATATATTAAAAAATTGAAAAATATAATGTATATAATTATAATATAAGCATTAATATACGAAAATGTTTTATAAATAACTTACTTCTCTTTTTTCTAAAAATCCTATATATAAGGCAAAAAAAAAAAGTGAATAGAACTAGAAAAGACATAAAAGACATTGCAAAGAGTTCAGCATTACTCAAACGATTTTCATGATAAATATCCTCATGATTTAATGATATGGCGAGTGGATTTTTTGAATTTGACCCTATGTTTTTTGTTGACCTTATGTCTTTCATTAGCATTAAGTTATTTGGTGGCAACATGTGTTTATGTGGCATTATGTGTTTACATGGTATTAGGTTATTACATGGTAATATTTCATTTATTGACCTCATGTCTTTTATTGGCATTATATTTTTTTTTGGCATTATGTTATTTATTGGCCTTATGTTTGTTATAACACTTATTTCTTCATATTTACATTCAAAATATTTATCAAAACCACGGCTTGTGCATATATATGGAGTGCATACAGGATTTAAATTTTCTTTTAAGCAACCACTGGGAAGATACACATAATCTCTTTTTAAAACAGGAAAATTAATATTATCTAAAATAATTAAATTTCCACTATAATTTGCATCGGAACAATGTAATTGATCATTATTCATTTTTTTACATATGGTATACCTTTTATTACAATATGAAATGTATTTTGTTTTCATAGGATGGCAGTAATGTTCTTTAAATATGAACTCATCATATTTTGATTTAATAATTTTATGATTGGGGTTTTCTATACTAATCATATTATTTTTTTTATTTTCTTCATTAAAAATGTCATAAGATTTAAACGTAAGACTTCTTCCAAAATATTCTATATTAATGGATTCGCATAATGTTAACTTTTGATTTATATTTCTAAGGCGGCATAAATATGTTTTATCTGGATATTTATTATGATTTGGATTATATTCATACAGAAGCAAAATACCATCTTTATCATTATTTGAAAGAATAATTATCCTAGAATGAAAATTTGCTGGAGTAAATTCGTAAGTAAATAAATTTTTTGAAAGATCATTTAAATTATTATTTAAAGTCTTCTTTATATCAACTACTGGTGACTCAATTCTACAATATGATGCTTCAAATTTTTTTTGCTGTATTTCACATATAGTCATAAAACATTTGGTGAAATCTCCTTCAGAATCTTCACATCCGTCATTATTTAAAAATGCCATTTTTTAAATTAAAATAAGGCATATATATTTTTATTACTTTTTACTAAGATTTTTGTGAATTTTTCCTTAATAGCTTTTATAGAATCATTTTTTTTTTTTTAATATTTCATTTTCTTATAAATTTTATTTTACTTCTTATGAAAAATATAGTTTCTAGTACAATATATAATATTTACAAAAATTCAAAACTCTTCTAACCTCTTATTTAAATATTAAAGTTTATGTATATGTTTTTTTTAAAGATATGTTACTATAAAATCTAACATTTATGGGATATATATTTTTAATACATATTATTGTTAGGATTTTTTTTCTACAGAACATAAACAAAAAATTTTAAAGCTTTTTTTTATCGTAATTTTAAAATAAAATAATTGCAATATTTATTCAAAGATTTTTCCAGTAATAATTTATTCTTTTTAAAAAAATAAAAAATAATTTTAAATATATATAACGAAATGTTTTCTTAATTATCTAAGAAATATAAATAAAAATGGCATAGTATTAGTGCTTGCAGTTTAATTAAAATTACAATTATATAATATTATGTTAAAAGTATATATAATATAATAAAATTTATAATAGTTTCAATGTCAATAGATAATTAACAATAATATATTAATTTGTTATAACAGCTAATGTTTAGGTAAAATAAATAGAAAAAAAATAAAATTTCACATGCAAATAGTCTTTTTATAAGCAAATAACAATATATAAATAAAAAATAAAAAATAAAAGAATAAAATAAAAGAATTCGTATATATATATTTTTTTATTATTATAATTGAAATATACCTAAATTAAGTTTGAATTTACATAATAATGATAATATTGAAAAAATATTTAATTCATTTTTATAATTATATAAGAAATTTATAAGTTAAATATTAGTATAAAATAAAAAAAAAAACGAAAACATAATAAATATTGTTCAAATAAAATAATGCTTCCTAAAAAAAATCGGCAAGAGAGATATAAAAAGTACAAAAAAAAAAATTGAATGACAATATAAAATTTATTTATTTATAATGTAATTTATGTTGAAGTGATTGTGATAAAGAGGTTAAAACCAAGTTACATATGATTAAACCTTAATCTTTGACATTTGACTAATAAAGAATATTATTGAGGTTTTTGAATTTATAATACGATGAATAAAAATGCAAAAATGAGTTTTGTGTGCATGTAAAATATTATAAAATATATATAGTTTAAAATACCTATCTGGTTAATAAATGATATTAACCTTTTATGATTTAATAGTAAATTATGAGGAAATAAGTTATTCGTTATAATTGATATTTAAAGAAATAGATAAATGAAAAAAAAAATTTTCTTGACATTTTATAATTTTTTTTTCTTTTATATTTTCTTCAATTTTTTTTTTTTATTTAGATTGTTAAATAATACGTTTTATTGTATATGGGTTAAATTTTATAATAGAGTCAATTTTAGAAACCATCAATAATAAAGTTGAAAACTTAAAAGAAAACAAAACGTATTTAGGGTTTATTAATATTTAAATTTAATATATTTATTAGAAGTTGTTAATAACTTTAATTTAATTTATTTTAAATTATTATTTTGAATATAATTAATAGATTTAATGATAATTTAAGCTTTTAATAAAGATAACCTTGTATTAATTAATTAAATGCCTCTAAAACAGTAAATATTATATTATTTAAACTATATGTCTAAAGTTTAATTTATTATAATAGAAACATATTTTTATAACAGTTAAAACTAGTAAGAACCACAATATATGCTCTTTATTATTATGTTCATTCGATGATATGTCGAAATAATTGAATAGATTAATAAATCATATATACATTATACATCATATTACACTAATATTAATATACTGATATATAGAATGAACGAACTAAGAATATATATCTTAGTCTCTACTAGTTTTACCTGTTGTAAATATATATTTCTATTATAATAAAGTAAATTTTATACATATAATTTACATAAAAGAATATTTATTGTTTTATAGGCGTTTATATAATTAATATAAAGTTATTTTTATTTCTATTAAAGCTTAAATTATCGTTAAAGCTATTAATTATATTCAAAATAATATTTTAAAATAAATAAATTCAAAGTAATTAGAAACTTTATAAAAATACACTAAATTTAAGTGTTAATAAAAATTAAATCATTTTTGTTTTCTTTTAAACTTTAATTAAACTTTTGATGTTTCCAAAAATTAGTTTTTTTAATTAAATTTAATTTCTAAATGAATAAAAATTTCTAACAACTTAAAAAAAAATAATTTTTTCTCATTAAATTAAAATAAAATCATCATAATTAGCAAAATTTTATATACAATATAAAGAACAAAAATTTTCATTTTTCTTTTTTTTGTTATTTACTTAATTAAATGGAACTCTTAAACAACAAATATGTTATTTTCCATACAATTTAATATCTCTCATTTCGTAAAATTTTAATTATATCTTTTATTGACCAATATTATACAAATGTTTTTGAACAAATAATTAACAAATCAATGTCTCAATATTTGCATTTTCTTAGGTTAATAAAGAATATCATTAAAATTTTTTAAATATTAGTAAAGTATAAATAAAATAAAAAGATAGATATAAATGTTTGACATTTGAAAAAATATTTCACATAAGCAGTTAAAAAAAAAAATAATAGTTATATATTTTTGTTCATAGAAAAAATTTTTAGAATGAATTTATTATATTTTGAATAAAAAATTAGAATTTATTAAAAGGATTTTTAAATAACTTTTATAGAAAGTTACTGTAGTAATAAAATTATTTCACATACAATCAATGATCTATGTTAAATGCTTAGATGTTTAAATAAGTTATATTTAATTAACTTATTTTAATGTTTTTTAAATTAACTGATGTAATAGGAATAAATAATATATTAAGCCTTATAATTTATTAAGAAGATAGGTCATCAAATATAAGCTATATATTTCATGTTATTTAATTTAATTATATAAATATTACATATTATTGATAAAAAAATGCTTTCAAAACTATTAAAATTTGTAGAGGATAGTCTACTTAATATTGATTTGTTTGTTCATTATTTGGTTAATAAAATATATTATTAACATTTTTGGAATAACATATAGTAACTTCATGGAAGTATATATAACAAGTAATAAATATTCTACACTTTAAAAAAAAAAAAAAAAAAAAAAAAAAAAAAAAAAGTTAAAATAAAAAGTAAAAAAAATAAAATACTCAAAATTTTAATTACTATTTCTTTATCATTATTACAATAATAAAAATTTTTTAAAATATGTTTTATGGACACAATGAGAATACATAAATAAACCAGTATGAATGATTATATAAGTTTAATTATAATTTAAAATATGGATTATAATTATCACTATTAAATTTTTAAAAACTTTAAATATTTATTCCTAAAATTAATTAAATATAAAAAATATTTATTCACATATAGAAACAAATGATTTACATAATTCATAAAAATATTTCTATTTTATTTTACAAATTTAAAAAAAAAAAAAAAAAAAAACAACATTTCTTAAATTATATATTTAATTTAATAAGAATAGTTATTTTTTTATATTCTATAAAAATAAAAAAAAAAAAAAAAATTAGCACTTTCTTAAATTCTTATTTTTTTTTTTTTTTTTTTTTTTTTTTAATGATTTCTATATTTTTTTGATATATATAATCTTCCTGTTCTATAATGAAATGAGAAACCATCCTTCCATACTACGTCTCTTGGTAAGTTNATTTCTTATCATTTTAAAATTAATATAGTATTTTTTGTTTTTTTTATTATACTTCTAATTTCATTTTCTTTATCTCTAAGTACTTTATTTTTTTATAAAAAAAAAAAAAAAAAAAAAAAAGGTAAAAAAAGTTAAAACATATTTTAATATCTCAATTATATTTTATTTTCTTATTTTCATTAAGATATTTTTTTTCTTAATTTAGATATAACATTATAAAGAATAGTGTTGTATCTAAATATTTTTATATTTTTTAGTATTTCCTAATTTTATTCGTTTATATATATTTCATAAAATAAATAAAATTTTAATAAAAGAAACTTCATTTAATGTAAATATATAAAATTTATTGTATTTTAAATATTTTATTTCAGTATTCTAATATTTTTTTATTTTTTAGAAAAATTAACATTGTGACTTTTGAAGATAAAATTATTAAAAATAATAAAATATTGAATTTTCATAACATAAGAAACTATGTAAATTTATTTAAAATGTTTAACTAATATAAATATTTTCACATTATTTTAATTTATCTAAATATTAATTCTACTTTTAATATACATATATGTTTCACTTTTACTTTAAATCACAAATCTTTTATTTTCATGTATATATATTTTAAAACAAAAAAAAAAAATAGTGTTCAATTTGATTGTTGTATTAGAAAATATAAGTTTTTAATAATAGGTTTACCCAAAATGTATATAAAAATGATACATATTAATACAATATATTATAATATTTACAATTTATAATGAAAAAAAAAAAAAAGTAAAACTCAGAAAAACTCAAATTTAGACAAAAATTAATATTTTAAATCCTTTAATTTACTTCTAGACCTTAATAACATAAAAATGTATATTTTTAATTTAAAAGTAATAAAATATTGTACTTTATTTTTATGTGAATATTTTAAATAAATTAGAAAATTTCTAAACATGCTATTTTTACAAATTATAATATTAATTCATTAAAAAAAAATTTATTTATGCTATATATTTTTTAAGAAAAAAAAAAAAATATATATATTTCTTTAAATAAATACCATAATTGTTTCACCAAATTTTTATGATTTATATATATGATTTTAAAAAAAAAATCATAAAAAAAAATTTTTTTTAAATGCACTTCAATTTTATTGTATTTTATTTCTAACTTTTATAATATAAATATTTTGTCATTATATTTAATCTGAATTGTTTTTAACTGTAGTTAAATTGTGCACATAATATGAATAAATTTAAATTTTTAAAACCGTAGAAAAATAACATAAAATAAATAATTTAAGTTAAACTAAAAACATTAATATATACAATAAATAGCATATTTATACGTGAACATTACAGTTTTTTTTTTTTTTTTTTTTTTTTTTTTTACCTTTATTATTTATAAAAAACATTATAAAAATATTTTACACAATATTTTGAATTATTTTTAGATAATTCAATTACTAGATATATATATATATAATTTAAGTTAAAATTATTATATATGTAATATATATAATTTAATAAATATATTATAAATTTTTTTTTTAAACATATTTCATAAGAAATACTATCTATAATAGTTTTTATATTTGTTAAAATTATTGTTATTATAACTTAAAATTCACCATATTTAAAAATATTTTTTTTCATAATTGTTTCTGTTGCTTTTTAATATATTTATGTAGAAACTTTTAGCAAAATATGTACACACATTTTTGCTTTAATTATATATCATTAAGTAATAAAAATTATTACTTCAGTGTATTGTTTATTTTTATTGAGTTTTATATATTATTATTACTTAAATTATAAAAATTAAGATAATTTTTATATTTATTTAAATTCTTTTTTTTTTTTCAGATTTTTATTGTCATATATTTCAAATTATTTCCCTGAATAGGACATTTCACACCTATCTGTGAATTTATAATTTAAAATGCATTTCATAATTTCTAAAATTTAATTCCTCCAATAATAATTTGTTATGTAAGAAATTGAATCATAATTAAAATAAATACAAATTTATGTAAATTACATTTTTATTATTGTTTTAATTAAAACTACCATTATACCCACAAATGTAAATAAGATTATGATACCTTGTTTTTAATTTTTTCAATATTTATTGCTATATATCATAAATTTTTTATCAAAAATATTTTAGTGGTTGTATGTTAAAAGTAAATTAAATTGAATTTCAATGTTTTAAAAAGAAAACAAAAGGATTTATTTTTACATTTTTTATTAAATTATTGTATAGTATATTTTAAGATATTGTATATAAATTAAATTCAAACTTTGTTTAAAATAAATAAACATTTGTACTCAGATATATCTCTATATTAAATGTAATCTGTAAGAGAAACATTGTATTCTCTTTATTAATTAGTATTTCCAATACATTAGTAAAGTCATTGAAGGGACAATTAATAAATCATATATATAATCATACTTTCTTATAATGAATAGGAAGGTTATTTCTCTCCACAAAATTTCTAGGAATATTATTTTTATATCCTCACTAACAACATCTATTTTCTGTCAAGAAGGAATACATGAAAGTTTTCATATTCTTTTAACGTTATATCATCATATAACATGTGATTAAGAATAACATTTTAATCATCTATTGACCTAGAAATCCAATAATCTAAATTATTTTAAACTCCTCTAATGTGTTCAAATACTGAGCAAAATTCGGATAGTCTAATTTCCATCTTTACAATTTCCTAGTACTAGCAGAATCAACTTTTATTATACCATTACAATTTGCTTTTATAAATACTTTAGATCCTTTAATATAATAATCAAATGTTTTACAAGATATAATTATTAAGAATAGTTCTATTTCTATTATTCTCCATTTCCATTTAGCATCATTTAATTTTTTTAAAGTATAATAAATAAATTTTGTGCAACCATTATCATTATCTATTTCAGTTAATGCGACCCCAAAGCATTATAAGAGACTTCAGTAAAACAGTATTCGGTTTTTTGGATCAAAGATATAATAAATTATTTAAACCATTTTCTTTTTATTTATTAAAAAATCTGAGAATAATTAGTAATGAAACTAATTTAGAAATACACGAATAAAATTTTTTAATATATTTCATATAATAATTAGTATCTCCTAATAGTGTAAAAATAGCATTATCAATATAACTTAAATGATATTTGAATAAATAAAATAAGTAAAAACATTTGCATTTTTTCATGTTAAAATACGAATAAAATGAGCAAGATAAAAAAAAATAAATATACAAAATATGTACAAAAAAAAGAAAAAAAGATGATCGCTTTAATGACAAATACACTAAAAAAAATGTAGATATGTTTTGTTAAATTTGTTTTTTTATTATAATTCTGACTAAAAAAAAAATTAATATTTTTTTTTTTTTGGTAATGATTTTTCTCATTGTTATTTTATTAAAAAAAAATATATCTCAAGCAATAAAATTTTTCTTTTGGGAACGATAATGTAGAATATTTTTTTCATGAGAGATTAAAAGTGTAAGGCAAAATGTGACATACATGAGATATTGTGTAAATTAACAACAAAAATATTTGAATGATATAATTAATATTTTATATTAATTAATAAAATTGAATAATTTGCTTAATGTTTTAATTTAGTAAAAATAAAATAAGTATAATTTTTTATATATATTCTCTATTAATTTATTCCATACTAACACGGTCATTGAACAGATGTTTTATTAAATGGATGTTAGGTAACTTTGCTAGAGTACTGTTTTATTAACTGGGTATTCGGGGACTTTACTATAGTACTGAACAAACCAATTAATAAAGAGCATGTAGAGATGCCTCTACGATTTTTGTATATTTATATATATTTTTATATGCTTTGAACCAGTAACTCTTAACTGTGTGCTCTACTTCGTTCAGCATTATTTTATTTCAATAGGTATTTATTTACTTTAATAAAAATCCTTATTTTTATTAAAAATTTAAATCCTTATTGAACATTAATTATTAATTAATTGTAAATTACTAGCTTATTTGTTATGAGTTACATTCAGCAATTAATATATATTGTCGTTGAATTAACAAAACATAAACAATTATTGACAAATACAAAATAAATTATATAAAATTTAATTACATGAAAATTTTATTGTTATATGTATAAAATTTTCTTTTACAAAATTCATCATCCAAAAATTTCATTTAATTCCTCACTTTTCCCCCCAAAAAAAAATTCTTTTTTTTTTTTTTTTTTTATTTATTTATTTGTAACAAATATTTTAAAAATTTCATTTTTTTAATCAAATTTTTCCTGACTATCTTTACATTTTTTTTTTATCAAATTTTTTTTCCTGACAGTCTTTGTACTTTTTTTTTAAAAAGTACAAAAAAAAAAAATCATCAATTTTTTTTTTGTGCGTGTGTGTGCATGACTAACTTCGTATACTTCATTTAACTAGTCCTTTTATTTTCCAAAAAGGTTAATGAAGCCTTTTATTAACCAAGTACTGAACAAACAAATTAATAAAGAGCATATAGAGTTGCTTCTACGGTTTTTATGTATTTATATATATTTTTAAATGATTTAAACTAGTGATCCTTAATTATGTGATCTACTTCGTTGAGCATTCTTTAATTTCAATAGGAATTTATTTACTTTAATAAATAAATCTTTATTTTTATTAAAAATTTAAATCCTTATTGAATATTTATTATTAATTAAATGTATATTTCTTGTTTCTTTGTTATGAGTTATGTTCAGCTATTTAAATATATTTCTGTTGAATTAACAAACATAAACAATTAGTAAAAATCAAATTAATTATATGAATATTAATTACGTTAAAATTTTGTTGTCATATGTATAAAATTTTCTCTCACAAATTAAATATATAAATATGATGCAAATTAAACTCTTTTATGTAAATATTTTTATCTGTTTAAGATCTTATTTTTATTGGTACTAAATTGTACTCTCGATTTTTATTTTACCAATCTTTTTCTTCTCAAATTAAAATCATTTAAAAAAAATGAATATATTTTTTTTTTTTCCTATCTCTGTTTTTTTTTTTTCTAGAAAAATATCAAAAATAAATTCAATAATTTTTTTTTTTTTTTTTCCGCATGTGCACAACCAACTACGTATTCTTCATATATCCAGTCCTTTTTATTACCAAAAAGGTTAATGAAGCCTTTTATTAACCATTCACTATATGTNTTTTCCCCCCAAAAAAAAATTCTTTTTTTTTTTTTTTTTTTATTTATTTATTTGTAACAAATATTTTAAAAATTTCATTTTTTTAATCAAATTTTTCCTGACTATCTTTACATTTTTTTTTTATCAAATTTTTTTTCCTGACAGTCTTTGTACTTTTTTTTTAAAAAGTACAAAAAAAAAAAATCATCAATTTTTTTTTTGTGCGTGTGTGTGCATGACTAACTTCGTATACTTCATTTAACTAGTCCTTTTATTTTCCAAAAAGGTTAATGAAGCCTTTTATTAACCAAGTACTGAACAAACAAATTAATAAAGAGCATATAGAGTTGCTTCTACGGTTTTTATGTATTTATATATATTTTTAAATGATTTAAACTAGTGATCCTTAATTATGTGATCTACTTCGTTGAGCATTCTTTAATTTCAATAGGAATTTATTTACTTTAATAAATAAATCTTTATTTTTATTAAAAATTTAAATCCTTATTGAATATTTATTATTAATTAAATGTATATTTCTTGTTTCTTTGTTATGAGTTATGTTCAGCTATTTAAATATATTTCTGTTGAATTAACAA
Source organism: Plasmodium gallinaceum (assembly GCF_900005855.1). NCBI lineage: Eukaryota > Apicomplexa > Aconoidasida > Haemosporida > Plasmodiidae > Plasmodium > Plasmodium gallinaceum. The sequence continues at coordinate 16,965 of NW_021628229.1, read as the reverse complement.
ACATAAACAATTAGTAAAAATCAAATTAATTATATGAATATTAATTACGTTAAAATTTTGTTGTCATATGTATAAAATTTTCTCTCACAAATTAAATATATAAATATGATGCAAATTAAACTCTTTTATGTAAATATTTTTATCTGTTTAAGATCTTATTTTTATTGGTACTAAATTGTACTCTCGATTTTTATTTTACCAATCTTTTTCTTCTCAAATTAAAATCATTTAAAAAAAATGAATATATTTTTTTTTTTTCCTATCTCTGTTTTTTTTTTTTCTAGAAAAATATCAAAAATAAATTCAATAATTTTTTTTTTTTTTTTTCCGCATGTGCACAACCAACTACGTATTCTTCATATATCCAGTCCTTTTTATTACCAAAAAGGTTAATGAAGCCTTTTATTAACCATTCACTATATGTCCAAAATGTTACTGCAAATGTAACATCTAATAATACTAACAATTCCATATATACATCAACTTTCCCTCTGTTAATTGCCTTTCTAGTTGGTGCATCACTTTTGTTAATTATTTTCCTTTTCATTATTCATTATAAGGTAAAATAAAATTATTATATATATATATTACTGAATTCCTTTTAATCATTTGTCTTATTTATTGTCATATTGTCATTAAAAATGTATATATTATATACTTAAAATTTTCTATTTATATAACAGTATAATCCTATTAGATTTTTACCTGGTAAAGCATCAAAGAAAAAGAAAAAACATACAAAAAGAAATATCAGAAAGGAAATTCAATGAATTTTATAATAACGCCTTCAGATATTCCATATGAATTACTAGAAAGTAATATTCAACTCAATAATGTATGTAACAGAACAAATAATTCATTATGCAGCATTGTATTTGAAAATAACCTAAGTAACGCACTTACAGAAAAATCAGAAGAAAAAGAAATTAATATAAAAACAAAAAGTGATATTGCGATAATAAGAGAAAAATTAAAATCGAGGATTATAATAGAAACATATATAATAATAATAGACAAATGTAAAAAGGAGTAATGGAAAAAGAACAGGAAAGTATTTTTTAATATATATCTGGAAAAATTAAAAAAAAAAGGTATATATTTAGATATATGGTTAATAAAAGGCTTCATTAACCTTTCTGGTAATAAAAAGAACTAGCTATATGAAGAATACGTAGTTTGTTGTGCTAACGCGAGAAAAAAAAAAAAAAAAAAAAAAAATTATTGGAATTTTTTTTTGAGAAATGTTTCTTTTTAAGAGGATAAAGATAAAAAAATAAAAAAAAAATAAAAAGATTTAATTTTTTTTTTTGGGAAGAGAGAGATTTTTTTTTTAACAAAAGATAATAATTTTTTGTGAAAGAGTTTAATTTACATAATATTTATATTTTGAATTTATGAGTGAAAATTTTATACATATGACAATACAATTTTCATGTAATTAATATTCATATAATTAATTTGCATTTTTAACAATTATGTTTGCGAATTCAACAGTAATATATGTAAATTGCTGAATATAACTCACAACAAAGAAATAATTAAGTTACATTTAATTATTAGTCAATATTCAATAAGAATTTAAATTTTTAATAAAAATAAGGATTTTTATTAAAGTAAATAAAAGCCTATTAAAAGTAAAGAAGGTTGAACGAAGTAGAGCACATAGTTAAGAGTTACTCGTTCAAAGCATATAAAATACGTATAAATACAACAAAATAGTAGAGACACCTCTACATGCTCTTTATTAATTGGTTTGTTCGGTACTCCGGTAAAGTCACCGAACACCCAGTTAATAAAACATGCACAAATGTATAATAAATAAAAATAAAATTGTTTACTTTAAAATAAATAATCTTAAAAGTAAGCACTAAATATATACCGATAACCAGAATTTAATTAATCCATGCTGAACAAATAGAATTACAAAAAATTTAAATCAACAAACGACCAATAACTATAATCATAATAAATTTATATCCTTTAAACATAACCTTTACCCTTTTCCTCACAACATGCATATTCAAAATAAATATTATAAAATTCAACAATAAAATTTTTATAAAATTTGTACTATGTCATAATATTCATACAGTCAACTTATCTTTTACCTTCTCTTTTTTTTTTAATATACTTATTCAATTATTAATCGTAATATCATCTTAATAATATAAATATATAAAAATAACAAAAATCATAAAAATTTTAAATAATTATTAAATTTTTAATAATTAAAATTTATAAATATGATTATAATTATAAATATTCATAAAAAAAAATGTTTCATCTTTAATATTCCCTTAAAAAAAATAATCAATCTTCATACAAATCAAATAAAATACTAATAAAAATAAAATAAATTTACTTTTCTTACAACTTTTTTTTAATAGAATTTTAATCTTAATACAAGTTTTTTTTTATTATCATTTTTTTTTTAATACAACTTTTTTTTTAATATCATTTTTTTCTTAACAGATCTTTATTTTTATT
>NW_021628229.1:0-13716 GCF_900005855.1 Plasmodium gallinaceum | reverse complement strand
TTCTTAAAGTTAATCTTATAAATTAAGTTTTTATTTTATTTATCACAATTTTTCATTTTTTTTAAAAATTAATTACATCATTATTATATTAAAATTACAATAATTTAATATTTTACATAAATAGCAAATAAAAAATTTCTTCTTCTCCGAATTGTTATTTTATATTACATAAAATGACATTTTCACATATAAACAAATTTATGATATAGTTTTTACATAAGTACAAGTGTTGTCATTTCTACATAGAAATTATAACATTTTCCTGATGTGATTTAAGTATTCATGGTACTGCAAAATAACAAAAATAGTAGTATTCATTTTTTTAGTCATATTATATTATTTTTCTTTAATTGGATTATTGAATACCTTTTTAATGTATGTTAAAATTTAAATGTTAAATAAATGTATATTATATATATTACCTTTTTGTCTTCCTCAATTTTTTGCTTTTATATATTATTGATATAAAAATTTATTTTTTTTAATAAATCAATTTTTAAAGGTAATTACAGAATATTTTAAGAAAACCTAGTTGTGATATAATAATCATGAGAAGAAACTCTACAATAAAAAATGCAAGATTATTATCACAATCAGAAGAAATTCCCTGCATATCAAATCAAATAAATGCAACAGAAAGCATTGCTAATTTATCCGATGATACAATTCCTCTCAAGACAGAAATTCAAACATTTATGAATGATACTTATAATGAATTTGAATTTTATCTTCAAGATGGTAAAATTACTAATTCCACAGAAAAATGTCAAAAGGTGTCTACATACATAGATTGGAGAGGCATGGATTATGTTAATTTGCTATTGAGTAAAAAAAAAAATTATAATATCTCATGCCTCGTTGAAGATTGGAATAAAAAACAAAATTCTTTTGAAACACATATACTTACAGAAACAAATTCAACATGTAATATTGGAAAGTTTCATTATTGTCCTCTTTTAAATAAAAATAATAACTGCACTATCCCTTATGAAAATAAAGATCTACCAATAAGCACATCATTAACATACAATGAACTCAATGAAGATATTTATTTTAATAATAAAACTCAAATTATTGAGCAAAGACAGCATAAGTTTCACAATGTTACTTATGGTATATCTGATTACTATTTCAATGCATATGATAAAGATAGATCTAAACTTAATTGTGCAAAGTGGAGCATGTATATATATAAGAGAGGGAAGCTATATGTTAATATGATGACAAATGAAATTAATTCCGATGAACCTTATGTACAAGATTCTATTAATACATGGAATACTTTTAGTGGGAATTTGGAAGCTTATACATTAGATCAGACAAGTAATCAATGTAATATGACAGAGTTAATTCATAAAATTAAAGGGAGAGAAAGTTCAAATAATCCATATGATTTAGCATGGGTTCATTCAGATAACAATATTAATGGATCTAATCAAACTTCAGGTGTTGCAACTCCATTACCAGATAACTTGCAATCTATAAATGGAATTCACAATGTTTCATATAATGTTGCTGCAACGAATTCAACAGATAACAATACAGGTATATTTAGTAGTTTAAATAATAATAAAACTACAAATACACCCTTAAGTATTACTATAAAGCCATCAACAGCAGATGACCAATCTGCACTACAAGCTATAACCACAACTTCTTCAAAAGTTATAACACAATCTAATTTATTATCCACAGATACTACACCTCAAAATAACTCATATACAATTGAATCTTCACCTTCAGATTCTACTATAAGTACCAAGGGATCTTCTGTAAGTGATAATACACATTTTTCAGAAAATAGCACTAAACCTACAGTTAGTATTCAGCCTTCTCCGGATAGTACAACGTTTTTCGAAACTGAGCATGGACTTTCACCTACTAAAAATATCAATGAAACTAATGAAAATTGTACTACATCACGTTCTTTAAATAAATCATTACCTAATGCAGATAGCTATACAAGTTCTCCTGCTATTATTGCTTCACCATCTACAAATGACTCTGAATCTCATTTAACAGATAACACTATTCATTCTCCAACTAGTCCTAATGTTTCCAAAATTAGTAGTACATTTCCTACATCCTTATCTCCTTCGGAAGCTACATCTTCTTCTAATGACACTACATCTTTTCCATATAGTTCTACACCTCATACGACTGTACCTACTCCTAAAAATAAAACTGAATTTTTCACAAATAAATCTATATTTTCAAATAATACAACTGCACATTCTGTTACCCCATCTAAATCATTATCATTTCCAGTTGCAAATCCACCTCCTAGCACAATAATTGATTCTCCTATAACACATAGTGGTATAGCATCATTGGAAACAAATAATCCCATAACACAAAATCTACAAAATACACCAGCCTCTTTCATACAAGATAGGCAAATTATACCTTTAAATACAACTCAAAATAGTACAATAGGAAATAATGTAATTGCCATTCCTTCAAGTACCGCTTTTTTAAATAAATCTACCTTGCAACCCCCAATGAAAAATAATAATGAAGTTACACCTACAGTTAAACCTACAGGAAATGTGTTAATAACAATCGCTCCAATAGGTATAATCCTTTTAGGTATTATTCTCCTATTAATTCTCATCTACAGAGTAAGATATAAATAATAATTAAAAATGAAAAAATATATAAGTTTAAAATACTAAATTTTTTAAGAAAATTTTTATAATTGTTTAATTTTTAATTTGAATTATAGTGCACTCCTATTGGATCTTGGTTACGCAATCGTAGATCAAAAAAAAAAAAAGTAAAAAAAAAGATTAAGAAAATTTCAAAGGAACCAATACTAATGTCAAGTGATTTAAAGAATGAACCAATAAATAGTGGAAAATATTCGTTGTTGCACCAAGAAAATCATTTACCACTATGTGAGATTAGTTTTGAAAGTGAACAAAATTTGAAATATAGACAGACTAAAAAATTCAAGAAAAGTGAATATAAACACACTGGTGAAATTGTAGAATTATCAATGTTAAAAAATGAACTTCCAATAAAAGAAGATAAATTAAATGAAGGTGATCCTAAAAATGAAATTGAAGAAGATGAATTGGATGTAAATAAATGTACAAATAAAATTAGAAAAAAAAAATCAATTAAAAATGGATTAGCAAAAGATTCAGTTCATGTTGTAGGATATTGTTGGAATAATACATTAAATGATGAAGAAATAAATGTAAAAACTGAAAATTCTATGTATGAAAAGGAAATTAAAAATTCAGACAATCAAATGTCAATCAAGAGTGAAGTTTGCAACTGGAATACAAGGAAAAATGCATATATTATAACATTACTAGAGCATAAAAAAGAAGAATGGCAATTGATTAAAAATGAATTTTTAAGAATTTGCATAGAAGTGTTTGAGAAAGACGAAAAAACTACTTATCTAAAAGAATCTGGCAATAATTTAATAAAGGAAAGAGAAGAAGGAAATAGTATAATTGTGACAGAAAAAAATAGCAGTATCCTAGATAAATGGAAAAAAGAAGAATGGTTCATTAATTTAAAAAAAGAATGGAAGAATGAAGAAGAAAAACTTTTAGAATATTTAGAAGAATATGAAATTGAAAATTTAACAGTAGAAGGAATAAGTAATCTAATGTTAGAAAAAAAAAAAAAGGCATGGAGGAAGTGGTTAGAAAAGCAAAAAGAACATTTAAATGAATATAAAAAGCAGGATTGGTTTATGAAGTTATTGGACGAATATGAAAAGGTTGGAATTTATAAAAATATAATGGATGAAAAAATTGAAAAAATAAGTGTAAAAATACAAGAGAATGAAATAAATAATGAAATAGATAAAGATGAAATGAAGAAAAAATTGACACAAAAAATGTTAATAGATATATATATGATGGTATTAGAGGAATGTAAAAAGGAAGAATTGGAAAGAGAAAAAGATGAATTATTTAAAACAAACACAGAAAGATTAGGAATACAAAGAAATTTAGATGAAGAAGTAAATATATTAAAAAATATAGAAGAAGAAAGAAGTTGGAATTGTTTATTAGAAAAAAAAAAAGAGGATATAGAAAAATGGAAAAGAGAAAAATGGTTTGTAGAGCTAATGCTAGAATGGAATGATAACGAACAGAAATATTTAGAAGAATTAAATAAAAAAATGCTGGAAAAAAAAAATCAGGAAAGATTAACAAATATTGCTTTAGAAAGGCAGAAAATTTTATGGAAAAAACATTGGGATGATATTCGTAAAAAGTGGATAGAAAATGATAACAAAGAAGAATGGTTTACAAAATTGGTTGATGAAGTTGAAAGTAAAGAGAATGAATATAGAAGTGAAATTACTAAAAAGAATATAGAAAAGAAAGAGGAAAATATAGAAAGATTTGAGCCAATAGTAGAGATCAATAGAAAAGGAAAAGAAAAAATAAGGAAATATGAAAAGGGTTATCTAGAAGATACAGACGAAAAGATTAATTCTATAATGATGAAAAAAAAATTAATGTGGAAGACTATAGTAGAAATACATATGATTGTATTAGAGGAATGTAAAAAAGAGGAGTGGATGTTGAATAGAGGAAAATTTTTAGAATCCTGCTTAGAAGAATTTAAAAAAGAAGAAAAAGAAAAATATCCAAAAATAATAGAAAACGATTTAGTAATGATAAGTAAAGGGGAAGATGATATTAGTTCAATAATGATAGAGAAACAAAAACGTCTATGGAAAAAATGGGTAGAAAGAAATAATAGTATGCTAAAGAAATGGAAAAGAGAAGAATGGTTTATTAATTTAAAAAAAGAATGGGAAAATGAACAAAAAAGTTACGGAGAAACAATAAATGAATCAGAAATAATACAGATTAATGCAGGAGAAAATCTTATGTTAGAAAAACAAAAGAAAATATGGAAACAATGGCTAAAAAAACAAAGAATGTGGTTTATAGAACATAGTGAGGACAAATGGTTTAATGATTTGTTAGATGAATATAAAAAAGAGGAAGAATATGAGAAAGAATTAACTATAAGTGATGTGAAGAAAATAAAGGAAATTCATAAAAATATAAAGGAGTTAGAACAAGAAAAAAGTGAGGAAATAGAGAAATCTAGAAAAAAGAAAAAGTTGATACAAAAAGTGTTAATAGAAATACATATGATGGTATTAGAGGAATGTAAAAAAGAAGAGATGAAAGAAGAAATAGAAGGTTTTTTTAATATAATTAGGAATGAAATGAAAATACAAGAAAATTTACATGAAGAATTAAATATATTAGAAAAAATAAAAGAAGAAAGAAATTGGAATTCTTTATTAGAAAAAAAAAAAGAGGATATAGAAATATGGAAAAGAGAAAAATGGTTTGTAGAGTTAATGTTAGAATGGAAATATAACGAACAGAAAAATATAGAAGAATTAAGCAATAAAATGTTGGAAAAAAAAAATGAAGAAAGAATAACAAATATTGCTTTAGAAAGGCAGAAAATTATATTGAAAAAACATTGGGAAGATATTCGTAAAAAATGGATAGAAAGTGATAACAAAGAAGAATGGTTTACAAAATTGGTTGATGAAGTTGAAAGTAAAGAGAATGAATATAGAAGTGAAATTACTAAAAAGAATATAGAAAAGAAAGAGGAAAATACAGAAAGATTTGAGCCAATAGTAGAGATCAATAGAAAAGGAAAAGAAAAAATAAGGAAATATGAAAAGACTCATCTAGAAGATATAGATGAAAATATTAATTCAATAATAAACAAAAAAAAAATAAAGTGGAAGACTATAGTAGAAATACACATGATTGTATTAGAAGAATGTAAAAAAGAGGAGTGGTTTCTTAATAGAGGAAATTTTTTAGAAGCCTGTTTAGAGGAATTTAAAAAAGAAGAAAAAGAAAAATATCCAAAAATAATAGAAAATGATTTAGTAATGATAAGTAAAAGGGAAGATGATATTAGTTCAATAATGATAGAGAAGCAAAAACTTGTATGGAAAAAATGGTTAGACAGAAATAAAAGTATGTTAAAGAAATGGAAAAAAGAAGAATGGTTTATTAATTTGAAAAAAGAATGGTTACAAGAACAAGAAAAATATAAAGAAGTAACAAATGAATTAGAAATTGAAGAAATAAGAGTAGGAAAAAATCCTATGCTAGAGAAACAAAAAAGAATATGGAAACAATGGCTAAAAAAACAAAGAATGTGGTTTATAGAACATAGTGAGGACAAATGGTTTAATGATTTATTAGCCGAATATGAAAAAGAAGAATGTAAGGAAGGAACAACTAAAATAAATGCGAGAAAAGTTAAGGATTTTCATGAAAACATGCAGGAGTTAGAACGAGATGAAAACAATGAAATGAGGAAATCTAGTAAAAAAAAAAAAAAAAAAAACATTAAAAAAAATACAAAAAAAAAAAAAAATAAAAATAAAAAAGGTAAAAATAAATGTGATAAAAGGAGTAAATAAAAATGCACGAAAGTAGCTTTAAGTTGAGCTAAAAAAATATATAAGAAAAAATCAAAATTTTAGAGAATATAGGTTGTAACATTTGTTTATAACAAAGAATAAATAAAATATTAATTATTAGTATTTTATTATACTAATAGAAAGTCTTAAATTACAATTCTAAAAATTTTTTTAAAAAAAAAAAAACTACCTATAAAAAAAGTGCTTAAGAAAACTATAGATTTGAGGTATTTAAAAAATTTGAAATATTTTTAAAGAGTATATAAGATATACTTATTAGAACATTTTCTTATTGTATTTGTTCTATAATCTAATAAAAGCTTTTCTTAATATACATTTACATGAGCTACTCTTTTTTTCAATACATGATTTTATATTTTTATTTTTTTAAATTGTTTCAAGAAAATTAATAATTATATATTTTATAAATTTTTTTTTCTTAGTTTATTATTATATAAATAGCTCCTTTAATCTGAATATACTTTGGGTTTTACAACCATATTAAAATTTCTCTAAATGTGTTTTAGCTTTTACATATTTGCTAATTTTTTTTTTAAGCTCATTATTTCTAAGGATATTTAACTTTTGCAATTTTTTTTTTTTTTTTTTTTTTTTTTTTTTTTTTTTTTTTAAAAAAAATGTGAACTACCTTTTTCAGGTAAATAATTTGAAATATATGACAATAAAAATCTGATAAAAAAAAGGAATTTAAATAAATATAAAAATTATCNAGAAGAATATGAGGAATTAACAAAAGAATCAGAAACCATAGAAATAGAAGCAGGAAAAAATCCTATGCTAGAGAAACAAAAAAGAATATGGAAACAATGGCTAAAAAAACAAAGAATGTGGTTTATAGAACATAGTGAGGACAAATGGTTTAATGATTTGTTAGATGAATATAAAAAAGAGGAAGAATATGAGAAAGAATTAACTATAAGTGATGTGAAGAAAATAAAGGAAATTCATAAAAATATAAAGGAGTTAGAACAAGAAAAAAGTGAGGAAATAGAGAAATCTAGAAAAAAGAAAAAGTTGATACAAAAAGTGTTAATAGAAATACATATGATGGTATTAGAGGAATGTAAAAAAGAAGAGATGAAAGAAGAAATAGAAGGTTTTTTTAATATAATTAGGAATGAAATGAAAATACAAGAAAATTTACATGAAGAATTAAATATATTAGAAAAAATAAAAGAAGAAAGAAATTGGAATTCTTTATTAGAAAAAAAAAAAGAGGATATAGAAATATGGAAAAGAGAAAAATGGTTTGTAGAGTTAATGTTAGAATGGAAATATAACGAACAGAAAAATATAGAAGAATTAAGCAATAAAATGTTGGAAAAAAAAAATGAAGAAAGAATAACAAATATTGCTTTAGAAAGGCAGAAAATTATATTGAAAAAACATTGGGAAGATATTCGTAAAAAATGGATAGAAAGTGATAACAAAGAAGAATGGTTTACAAAATTGGTTGATGAAGTTGAAAGTAAAGAGAATGAATATAGAAGTGAAATTACTAAAAAGAATATAGAAAAGAAAGAGGAAAATACAGAAAGATTTGAGCCAATAGTAGAGATCAATAGAAAAGGAAAAGAAAAAATAAGGAAATATGAAAAGACTCATCTAGAAGATATAGATGAAAATATTAATTCAATAATAAACAAAAAAAAAATAAAGTGGAAGACTATAGTAGAAATACACATGATTGTATTAGAAGAATGTAAAAAAGAGGAGTGGTTTCTTAATAGAGGAAATTTTTTAGAAGCCTGTTTAGAGGAATTTAAAAAAGAAGAAAAAGAAAAATATCCAAAAATAATAGAAAATGATTTAGTAATGATAAGTAAAAGGGAAGATGATATTAGTTCAATAATGATAGAGAAGCAAAAACTTGTATGGAAAAAATGGTTAGACAGAAATAAAAGTATGTTAAAGAAATGGAAAAAAGAAGAATGGTTTATTAATTTGAAAAAAGAATGGTTACAAGAACAAGAAAAATATAAAGAAGTAACAAATGAATTAGAAATTGAAGAAATAAGAGTAGGAAAAAATCCTATGCTAGAGAAACAAAAAAGAATATGGAAACAATGGCTAAAAAAACAAAGAATGTGGTTTATAGAACATAGTGAGGACAAATGGTTTAATGATTTATTAGCCGAATATGAAAAAGAAGAATGTAAGGAAGGAACAACTAAAATAAATGCGAGAAAAGTTAAGGATTTTCATGAAAACATGCAGGAGTTAGAACGAGATGAAAACAATGAAATGAGGAAATCTAGAAAAAAGAAAAAGTTAATACAAAATTTGTTGATAGAAATACATATGATGGTATTAGAGGAATGTAAAAAAGTAGAAAGGGAAAGAGAAAAGGATGAATTTTTTAAAGCAATTATGAAAGATTTAAGAATACAAGAAAATTTTGATGAAGAAGCAAATATATTTAAAAAATAGAGGAAGAAGGTAGTTGAAATTATATATTAGAGAAAAAAAGAGGAAATAGAAAAAAGGAAAAAAAAAATGATTTGTATAGTTAGTGTTAGAAATGATAAAAATAATGAAAAAAAAATTATGAGGGAAATAATTGAAGAAATGTTAGTATAAAAGAACGAAAATATAGTAAAAAAATTAGTGTTAGAAAGGAACAATATTATATGGAAAAAACATTGGGGAGATATTCGTAGAATGTGGGCACAAAACAATAATAAAAATATGTAAATAAAGCATAAAAAAAAATATAGAAATTAAGAAGCTGAAAAAATGCGTGAAACAATATAAAAAATTCTAGAAATGATCAATAAATTTTATTGTTCATCTTCTTGAATATTTATTAATAAATAAATTTAAATATTTTTAGATGTTATTCATTTATTAATTGTCTGTTCAATGATTTCATTAGAATATTGATTTGTTAATTTCTTGTTCAATAACTTTCCTAGTATTTAAAAAAAAGATTAATAAAAAATATGTAGAAATTAACAATATTACTTTATTAAGAATAAAATAAATTAATATATAATTCATTTATTCACATTATTATTTATTTTTAGCTCTTTTATTTATTATTTAAGTTAATTTATTCCATATATATGTAATATTTAACATTAGATTTTTGAATCATTAATGAAAAAAAAAAATAATATACATCGCATTATGAAAAGAAAAAATTATTTTTTTTTATTAAGAAACTTTTTTTTTTATTAAAAAATAAAACTATCACGATTTCTTTTTTAAAAAAATTTCCTTATTTCCAGGATTATAAAACTAAAAAAAAATAAAATATTATTTTTTATGATTTTAAATACACATACAAAAAAAATAAATATAATATGTTAGTTTTTTTTTTTAGCGTAATGATTTTTTAATACTCTATTCAATGATGTAATTTATTAATTATCTATTTAATGTAATTTACAATGATTTAGATAGTCAAATTAATTGAGTATGCAAAGTGATATGTACTTATTCATTTTATTGTAAAAGTAGTTTATGTAAGTTATTATATACTTATTATATAAATATCAATTTATAATAAATTTAATGTATTGGATCGTTAATTGCCTATTCGGTGGTTTTGCTAGAGCACTAGATAAACATATTAATAAAAAGCATGTAAAATTATTTCTACGAATATAATGAAATTATGTATAATTTTAAATTATATTAAATAACTGTATTTATGTAATCTACTTTGCTGAGCATTCTTTATTTTCAATAGACATTTATTTACTTTAATAAAAAGCCTTATTTAAGAATCCATATCCTCATGAAATATAGATCTTAACGAAATATATTTTAACTCATAATGTTGTGCATAATTTTAAGAAATTCAAGTCTGCTGATTCCATGTTAGCTAACATAAATAATTAATGAGATACAATTTAATTATATAGATGCTACAAACATGTATATTTTATTATTATGTATGTAAAATTTATTCATAAAAAAGAAACTAAAAATAAAAATTAATTGCAAAGAAACCCTCTCAAAAATAAATTATTTTTCATTTCTTTCGAACATTATTTTTTCCCAACCATAAAATTTTTTTTTTTATTTATCTAGTGCTTTCATGTCTAACTTCATATTTTCCAAACAGTTAGATATTTTAATTCTCAATAAAAATTAATAATTCCCATTGTTAACCACACATCTATTATTAAATTAACAGTTTTTAACATACTTATTAGTAGTTTCCACACAAAACTATTAAAAATTGTTACGTTTACACATGTACCGAAAAGAAATTATAAAAATAAAATTATTTTTTCTTTAAAAATGAAAATTCATATGTAATATTTTTTTATAAAATTTTTACTAATATCTTGATTTATTGATTTTCTATTCAATCAATTTTTTAGAATATTCAACAAAAAAATTAATAAAGAGCACGTCGAGATTTACTAATTTAATGTGTTTATATATGATTTTAATGCTACAAACAGGTAAATTTTTTATATATGAATAGCCTATTTCATTGAGCATTTGTTATTATTAAAAGACATTTATTTATATTAATAAAAATCTTATATTTTTATTAAAAATTTAAATCATTAATTATTTATTTTCATTATATATTTATTATTTATAATAGCACAAATAGTTTTTAGAAATTCAAATATATTCCTCTCAAATTAATAAACATTAATAATTAACAAAGCACAGAATAAATTATATATAAATACTACAATACATGAAAATTTTATTATCATAAATATAAAATTTTCTTATATAAATTTAAACAAATCATACTACAAAAAACCTTTTTGCCAACAATTCTTATTTTTTGAACAAAAATCATTTTATAATAAAAACAAAATGTATTTTTATATTTATATTTTAAATTTACAAAAATAAAAAAAAAAAATTAACTAATTTTTTTTTTTTATTTAACGCTTGAATGACTAACTATTTATTTTTCATACAACTAATACCTTTAATTCTCTATAAGTTTCAAATAAATAGTTATAAAATTTTTATTAATTTTAATAATTTATTTTATTTTATTTTATTTCTTTTTATTAAGTTAATATATAGTTTTTTACTAAAAATGACNGTTTCCACACAAAACTATTAAAAATTGTTACGTTTACACATGTACCGAAAAGAAATTATAAAAATAAAATTATTTTTTCTTTAAAAATGAAAATTCATATGTAATATTTTTTTATAAAATTTTTACTAATATCTTGATTTATTGATTTTCTATTCAATCAATTTTTTAGAATATTCAACAAAAAAATTAATAAAGAGCACGTCGAGATTTACTAATTTAATGTGTTTATATATGATTTTAATGCTACAAACAGGTAAATTTTTTATATATGAATAGCCTATTTCATTGAGCATTTGTTATTATTAAAAGACATTTATTTATATTAATAAAAATCTTATATTTTTATTAAAAATTTAAATCATTAATTATTTATTTTCATTATATATTTATTATTTATAATAGCACAAATAGTTTTTAGAAATTCAAATATATTCCTCTCAAATTAATAAACATTAATAATTAACAAAGCACAGAATAAATTATATATAAATACTACAATACATGAAAATTTTATTATCATAAATATAAAATTTTCTTATATAAATTTAAACAAATCATACTACAAAAAACCTTTTTGCCAACAATTCTTATTTTTTGAACAAAAATCATTTTATAATAAAAACAAAATGTATTTTTATATTTATATTTTAAATTTACAAAAATAAAAAAAAAAAATTAACTAATTTTTTTTTTTTATTTAACGCTTGAATGACTAACTATTTATTTTTCATACAACTAATACCTTTAATTCTCTATAAGTTTAATCCCATTTGTTAACCATGTGTCTAAAAAAAACAAGTATCTTCATTCCGTTAATTTAAACTATCTTTTTTACATTTACCTAAAACCTTTTATTATTTTTATATCTTTGTAATGTATTAAAAGATGATTCTCTTTTTCTTATTTCTTCTATATGTTCTTATTGCTCTGTTGTTTTATTTAACTATCTATCATTAAATACATTATTAAATTTATTTCTTTTTCGTATAAGCTCTTTTGATTTACTACTATTATATTTTTATTTTTCTCTTCCTTTTTGCTTTTCAATGCAACACTGTTTTATGTTTAGTACTTTCATATTAATTCAATCTTTTTCAAAAAAATTTCATTTTTAATTAATTTGTCTATAAATAATGCTACAAACCTCTTTTGTAAAATATTTAGGTGAATATATATAATAAAAACATTTTATTTTGTGCATGACGAATTACGGGGATAATATGCAATCATAAATACGTACACTAAAATAGTTATTCAAATAAAATATGTATACTAAAAAAAAAAATACACTTGCACCAAAAGTGAATACACTAAAAATAAATAAATAATAATTATTTTTTTTTTTGTTCGTTTGTATATTTACAATTATTATATAAATAAAATACCATATATATTTTTTTCTTTGGTATATGACGACGACTTAATTGTAATAAAAAAAAAATGAGGATGACTTTATTTTTTTGTATTTTTTTATTTAAAAAGAAAATTTTTCTTTTTCTTAGAGAAGATGATTTATTAATTGCATGTTCAATATCTTCGTTAGTATCAGACAAACAAATTCATAAAGAACATATAGAGTAAACTTTATTTAATTTATTTTTAATTGAATTAAAATTTTATATTAAAATCTTTATTGGTATTAATCAGCATCATATGCTACCTATTAATTAATTATTTTTTTTTAGATTAATTTATACAAACTCCACAAATGTAATTTTTTTAACATTACTTTTTAACTTAATATGAAAATATACACTCCGCACTAATCCATACAAAAGACAAAAAAAAATTAATTTTTTTTTTTTTAATAATAAAATAAAAAATGAAATAATGAAAAATAATTTTATAATAATACTTTTTTTTTTATGTCAAGATCATATTCAAAAAAAAAAATATTTATATAATTCTCTTTTTTTTTCAGTATGCTAAATTATAAAAGGTATTTTGATATTTTTGAGAATTAAAAATAGCAGTTGTATAGAAAATAAGTAGTTAGACATGCAAGCATGATTTATTAATTGGGTGTTCGGTGACTTTGCTAGAGTACTGAACAAACAAATTAATAAAGAGCATGTAGAGTTGTGTCCTATATTAAGATGCTTTTTTTATATTATATTTTGTTGTATTAAATTGTACATAATTTTGATGAATATACATGATTTAGTTTAAATTTAGAATTTGCACGAAAATTTTAGAATGCGAAACTTAATAAATAAGT
>NW_021628227.1:173083-210398 GCF_900005855.1 Plasmodium gallinaceum | reverse complement strand
ACTTTTTTCCTTGTTATGAGTTATGTTCATCAATTTAAATATATTGCTGTTGAATTAACCAACATAAACAATTAGTAAAAATTCAAATAAATTATGTGAATATTAATTACGCAAATATTTTATTGTCATATGTATAAAATTTTCTCTCACAAATTCAAAATATAAATATTATGCAAATTAAGCTCTTTTATGAAAACGTTATTATCTTTTTAAAATCTCCTTTTTATTAGTACTAATTCTTACTCTCGATTTTTATTTTACCAATTTTCTCTTTTCCTCTCTGAATATATCATTTAAAAAAAATAATAAATATCTTTTTTTTTTTTAGTTAGCAAAACCAACTACGTATTCTTCACATAGATAGTCCTTTTTATAACCAAAAAGTTTAATGAAGCCTTTTATTAACCAGTTATACATAGCTCTATAAACAATACAATTGACCTTCTTTGTATAATATTTTCACAAATAAGTAGAATAAAAACATTTTATTTTTTGCATGCTAAATCGCAAGGACAATCTGCTATGATAAATGTCTGCTCTAAAATAGATATTCAAAAGGTATGTAACCAAAAAATATATGTATATATTTACATGGACTTAATGTGAGTGCACTTAAAAAAAAATATATATTATGATGATATTTTTTTAATTATAAAAAAAAAAATATAATCTTAAGAAAAAAAATTAGTTTTCTTTTTTTTTTTTTTTTGAAGGATAATGTGCAGACTACTATAGAATGTATATTTTTATTTTAAGCTAAAATGTAATATTAAGGAAATTACATTTTGGAGAGTTGCTTATATTAAAAAAAAAATAATTAACTAATAAGTTATATTAAATGTTTATTAATAAAAAAAAAAATTTATATTAAAATTAAGTAGAGTTTACACTACATTTTCCTTATTAATTTATTTCTTTGACACGAGGAAAGTAATTTAACAGCCATTAATAAATCAGAGCTATAAATAATTTCTTTTCCTTAGGAATATTATCTTATTTATAGTAATTATAATCATTTTAATACTTCATGAACTGTTATTTGGATAATTTAAGTTTCTATATCTCCAATACATACACTATTCAAATTATTTTAATATCATGTAATATCTATGTTAAATGCAAGACACTTATATTTTACATATTTGTACTTGTAAGAACAACTTTTACATATAACATTAAAAAAATATAAATCATAAAAAATTCACTTTTATTAAATTTATGATAATTTCTTAGAGAAAAATTAGTGTTAAAATATTAAAAATAATAGTATTTATACACACCACTTTTTATTAAAATACGTCAAAGATTCTAACAAATTAAATTTAAAAAATAATAATTCTTACTAAAATTCTCCATTAATATTTACAAAGATGTCTTATAAAATTTAAACTTTTAAGAAAAAAGTTATATTAGTTAGGGACAATTGTTGAATTCATTTATACTATATAAATGATTTACCTAAATTTCGTAGGTAAAATGAATAATAAAAAATTGTGCTATAAATATATAAAACTAAAAATAAAAAAGAAAATAAGCATATTGTAATAATAATAAACACTTATCAAATAAATATGTAAAGGTAAAAAAAAAAAAAAAAATTTATTTTTTTTATATTTAATTAGAAGATTATAATAATATATATACAAAAAGTTATTTTATATTTTTGTTTTATCTTTATTTATTGATATTTTTTATATCACGATAAAAATACTTTCTTTTGAATTTTATAAGAAAAAATCTATTAAATTTAACTAAAGATATATTTTTATATTCAGTAAATAATATTTATATTAAAATTTAAACTAATAAGTATTACTAGTAAAAAAGTAAATTTACAGAAATATATTATTAGAATAAAGCAATTTTGTCAAAAAAAATAATTTCTTTTAAAAAATATTTTTTACTTTAAATATGTTATTAAAAAAATAGCATTTTTTTTTTTTTTTTAAATTGTAATTAATTTATATAACTTTTAAATGCGCTATTTATAAGATTTTTTATTATAATTTCTTAAAAATAAATACCTATCTTCACTTTTTCTTTTGAATTCAGGTACTTAATAAATTTTTTCTATTTTTTTTCAAATAGTTGAAAAAGTAATTTTTCTTAAAAAATAGTTATAACAAAAAATAAATAAATACTTACATTGTATAAACATTTATCAATAATAAAAATAAAAAAAAAAAGAATTAAGATAAAAAAATGTATATTAGAAAAATGAAAAAAGTTATATTTAAAAGAAAAATATACACAAACAAAAATTAGTATTATATTAAGTGAAAAATTGTCATAAATGTAGTATACTGTATGAAAAATACATGCGTATAAAAATTTTTAATTTATAGAGTTTTTTTTTCTTTTTTTGATGGAGATATATCTCTATAATATACCATGATTTATATTTATAAATCATAATATACCGTATATAAAATAATTTAAAGTTCGACATAATTCACAGAGATTAGTAATTTAGAAAAAAAAAATAAAAAAAATCCTTTAACATTAAATGTATATCATTTATAATTTTTATGTGAATTAAATTAAAAATATTTTCTTTTTTTACATAATTTAAAGATAAATATAATTTTAATAAAATATTTTTAAAATAACTTTATCCGATTTATTATATTTTTTATTTATTCGTAAATTAACATTCTTATTTTATTTTTTAAAGAATTAAGAATATTATTCCTATCTAATGTAACCATAATATCATGTGTAATAATAAAAATTAGAAATTGCATTTCTTGCATGAAAATAATTTTTTATTTTAATAATTAAAGAAAATAATATAAGTTATAATAATATCTAAATTAATATTATAAATCCTTAATTTAGTATTATTAAAAATTGAAACAATTTTAAACCTGAATTAACAATTTCCACATCAGTATTAATCTATAAATATATTAATATGAGAAGGTTAATTTTATTTTTAAAAATTACTACATTCCTTCTTTTAATTTGGATGTATCTATGTTTTCATAACGTAAGTTAAAATTTTTGCAAAAAATATACATATAGATATATTTTATTTTAATTATTTTTATCATTCCATTTAATTTACTATTCTAACAAAAGAAACATTCTTTTAAAAAATTTTTATTTAATCCATAGTGTTTTTCCTATAAAACTTTGATTGATAAAAATATATTGCAAATAAAAAATGAGTTAAAATATGAAAGAGTATTAACAGAGGGTGACATAGAAGAAAAAAAGAAAAATTACGCTGAAGGATTCCTAGAAGAATGTTCATTAGATAAAGAAAAAAAAAAAAAAAATAGGAAAAATCCGGTTCAATACGAGAATCCGTACGATATATGGCAGAGAGATACTACTCCATATTTGTGGGAGCAATTTAAAAAAGAGACAAGTGAAATGGACCATAAATGGAGAGACGAAAAATGGAATAATGAATGGAATAGAATTTCAGCTAACAAAGTTAAAGAACTATCTTCAATATTTCATCGAAGTGATATTTCAGAAGAAGAAAAAGAAAAATTAATTGATTGTGCTGAGAAGGAAATCTACAAACTATTCGTGAAATTTTTAGACGAATGTAAGACAGAGATGAGAGGCAATAAAACAGAGTCCGAATCTAAGAATGAGATGACAGACAATAAAACAGAATCCGAATCTAATAATGAGATGACAGACAATAAAACAGAATCCGAATCTAAGAATGAGATGACAGACAATAAAACAGAATCCGAATCTAAGAATGAAAAGGGAAAAAATAAAATAAAAAATAAGAAATCAAATATTTTGAAATTTCTTTTTAAGAGGTTTGATAACCATTAAGAAAATAAAAATTAATGTCTTAACAGAGAATATAGGATTATTCATGCGCAAGATCTAGTTAAAATAAAGAAAAATTAATATTTTATCTAAATTTTTTTTTTATAGAAATATATTTTATTTTTTAAAAAAAAAAAAAAAATTAAAAGAGAAAAATTTTTTAGAAAAAAAAAATTTCATGAGAATATTTTTTAATTTTTAAGAATAAAATTTTCGTTGTGTGGTATTAATATAATTAAATTTTTCTTTTTATTATTTATGTATTTTTATTATATTTAAAAGCAGTGAACTTAAATTACTGAAAATTACTTATAAAAAGCAGTAATTATTTTGCACTTAAAAATTAATAATTAATGAGAATATATGTTTTTAATAAGAATACATAATTTTTATCAAAGTAAATTCACAATGAACCGCATTATTGCAGTTTATTTGTTTATAACATTAATATTAGATTTAAAATCCCTTTAATTACTAGAGAAAACTCCATATTCTTTTTAAAAATTTGTTTTTCATTACTCTAGCAAATTCATCCAATGATAACATAATAAATTAAAAATGTAATTTATGGAAAGTAAATAAATCAGGTAGTAAATGTAGAGGATAAAATAGAAGAAAAAAAGTTGGATTCAGAACTATTACCAGCTTATCTACATAAGAAAAAAAGGACACAAAAAGATAAAAAAAAAAAAGTCTTTATTGAGAATTACTAGAGTTAAAGGTTTGTTAATAAAAAGAATTATTAACCTTTTTGAGATAAAAATTAATAGCTGTAAGGAAAATAAATAGACATGAAAGTACTAGATAAATGAAGAAAAAAAGTATTGAATAGTGTGAAAAAAATATTCAAGTTATTAAAAAATAGAAGAAAAATTGATAAGATGTTTTTTCGTGGAAAATTTTTATCTTTGAAATTTAAAGAGAAAATTTTATATTAACAATAATAAAATTTTCGCGTTTGTAGTATTGTATAACTTATTTTGTGTTTTGTTATATATATATGCTAATTCGCGAGAAGTGAATTTTAATTGTTAAAAATTAATCATAACGTTATAAGTAAAATATATGTAATTTAAAACTATAATTAATAAAGATTTAAATTTCTAATAAAAATAGGGATTTTTATTAAAATAATTAAATTCCTCTTAAAAACAATAAATGTTCAATGAGGGAGATCATATACATTTCAATGGTTTAATGTATTTAAAACATATTTAAATTCATTTAAATGGTAGAATAAACTTTACATGCTCGTTATTAATCCTTTTTTTCAATACTCAAGCAAAGTAATGAAGAGGAAATTAATAAAACATTAACTACATTTATTTTACTTATATTATGATTTATATTTAACAATTCAAATTTATTGCTCTAAAATTAACAAGCATAAATAATTGAAAAAATTCAAATTATATTACGTAAGTACTACAAAACACAGAAATTATATTATAGTTAATATAAAATTTTCTTATATTAATTTAAATGAAAATACACCACAATAAGCTTTCTTATTCAATAACTTTTTCTTCTATTTTTCGATAACTAAATTTCTTTTAAAAAAAGAAAAAAATTTATTTTTTTATGTATTTAAATTACAAAAATAAAAAAAAGCATTAACTAATTTTTTTCTTTTTTTTTTTTACTTAGCAATTTCATGTTGGTTAATAAAATGTATTATTAACCTTTTTGAGAATAAACGGTAATAGTTGTGTGAAAAATATATAGTTATACATGCAAATTCTAGATGCAAAAAAAAAAAAAAAAAAAAAAAAAAAAATGAATTGTTAATTTCATTTTTTTCTTTTTCTAATATTTAAATACAAAAAAAAAAAAAAAATATATATTTACTTTCTTTTTGAAATGATTAATTTTTCAGTTGAAATATTAATTTATTTATTTCTTATTCCATAACTTTGCNAAAAAAAAAAAAAAAAAAAAAAAAAAAAAAAAAAAATGAATTGTTAATTTCATTTTTTTCTTTTTCTAATATTTAAATACAAAAAAAAAAAAAAAATATATATTTACTTTCTTTTTGAAATGATTAATTTTTCAGTTGAAATATTAATTTATTTATTTCTTATTCCATAACTTTCCTATAGTATTGAGCAAACATATTAATAAAGTGATTTATTAACTGAGTGTTCGGTGACTTTGTTACAGTATTGACTTATTAACTAGATGCCCGGTGACTTTGCCAGAGTACTGAACCAATAAATTAATAAAGAGCATGAGGAGTTACCTCTACGATTTTCATTTATTTATATATATTTATAAATGCTTTGAACGAGTGATCCTTAATTATGTAATCTAATTCATTCAGAATTCTTTGATTTCAATAGGCATTTATTTACTTTAATAAAAATCCTTATTTTTATTAAAAAGTTAAATCCTTATTGAATATTGATTATTAATTAAATGTAAATTATTTGTTTCTTTGTTATGAGTTATGTTCAGCAATTTAAATGTATTGCTGTTGAATTAACAAACATAAACAATTTTTGACAAAAACAAATAAATTATATAAATATTAATTACATGAAAATTTTATTATTATAAGTATAAAATTTTCTCTTACAAATTAAAAATATAAATACTATGGAAATTAAGCTCTTTTATATGTAAACATCTTTTATCTTTTGAAGATCTCATTTTCATTGGTAACAAATCTTACTCCCGATTTTTATTTTACCATTTTTCCTTCTTTCATTAAATATTTTTGAAAAAAAAAATATATTTTTTTTATGTATTTCCAATTTATTAAAAGAAAAATAAAAAAAAAATTCAATAATTTTTTTTTTTTTTTTTTTTTTTTCGTGTTCGTGACCAACTACGTATTCTTCATATAGCTAGTTCTTTTTTTTAACATAAAGGTTAATAAAGCCTTTTATCAACGAATATTCAAGGAATTTAAATTTTATATGAAATAAATGGTTCATTTTACTTTATTTAACATAATTATATATAAATAATTTATAATCTATAGAAAACAGTGGACCAAAAATCTAATAGCGAACTTTGTAAAACTTAATTAATTTGATAGTTTAATTAACATAATTACTTAAATAGCGAATTAATAAAACAAAATCCTAATAAAATGTTAAGAAGTATTAAGCAGGACATTGTTAACCTGTCCTATGTACTATTTCATAAAACTGATAATTAGATAATCTTCCTACAAAAAAAAATAAAATCCAATTTATTTTTCAAATGGATAAGATTCTCTTAAGATACAAGCAAAAAGATAAATGCATACATATTATAGAATTTTTAATTATTTAGATAATAAATAGGTAATAAGGTATTTGTTAATAAAAGGCTTTATTAACCTTTTTGGAAATAAAAGGGACTAGTTATAGGAAGAATACGTAGT
Source organism: Plasmodium gallinaceum (assembly GCF_900005855.1). NCBI lineage: Eukaryota > Apicomplexa > Aconoidasida > Haemosporida > Plasmodiidae > Plasmodium > Plasmodium gallinaceum. Next base: position 203,230 of record NW_021628227.1, on the reverse strand, counting down.
TGGTTATTCATATGCAAATAAAAAAAAAAGAAAAACAAAAATTATCAATTTTTTTTTGTTTTTATTTTTATTAATAAGAGGACATAAAAAAAAAATATATATATATTTTTTTTTAAGAAAAAAAAAGAATGTCCAGAAAAAAATGGATTAAAAACATCAATTAAAAAAAGGTTTGTTACCACTAAGAATGAGATATTAAAAACAAAAAAGATACTTACTTAAATATATTATTTTATAATTTTTTTTATTAATTTTTTGATATTAATTTTTTTTGTAAGAGAAAATTTTATAATTAGAAATTAAAAATTTTCATGTAAATAATATTCATATAATTAATTTTGTATTTTTACTAATTGTTTATGCTTTGTTAATTCACAGCAATATATTTAAATTGCTGGACATAAATAATAACAAAGAAATAAGCTATATACATTTAATTAATAATAATATTCAATAAGGATATAAATTATTAATAAAAACAAAGATTTTTATTGAAGTAAATAAATGGCTATTGAAAATAAAGAATACTGAACGAAGTAGATCAAATATTTAATAATCACTCGTTCAAATTATTTAAAAATATATATAAATACGTCAAAATCGTAGAGACAACTATACATGCTCTTTATTAATTTGTTTTTTTAGTACTCTGTCAAAGTCACCAAACACCCAGTTAATAAATCAGCATGCTAGTATGCTGCGAAAAGTTGAACACATAAATGCGTACACTTAAAAAATTACTCTCTCTAAAAGTAAATATAAGAAAAAAAAATATAGATATATTTTATTATTTTTTTTTTTTGTTGTAACACTAACTTGGAAAAAAAAAATAATTTATTTTCTTTTGACAATAATTTTTTTTTTATTATTTTTTTTTAAAAATAATTTATTATCATAAAAAGAAAATTTTTTTTTTTTTAATGGAGATGATCTAGAATATATTTTTTTGGGAGATTAAAAATACAATGTAAAAACGTGATATGCATGGCATATTGTGTAAATTAATAACAATAATAATTAAATAACTCAATTATTATTTTATATTAATTATTAAAAGTGAATAACTTTTATTATAGTTTAATTAAAAAAAAAGAAAATGAGTAAAATTTTCTCTATGTGTTCTTTATTATTTTGTTTTTTTAATATTACTAAAGTCATTGAACGAGTAATTAATATATCAAGTAATAAATAGAAAAATTAATCAAGGAAATGTAGAACTTTCTCTACCAGTTTAATTAATTTAAATATAATTTCGATATTATAAACCTGTAAACTGAAAATTAAGTATCTCATTGAGAATTTATTTACTTTAATAAAAATCTTATGTTTTTATTAAGAACAGAAATTTTCATTAAACATTAATTTTTAAGTACTAAATATTCATTTATAACTATTAATAAATAATTATCATTTATTGAAGTTCTCTTTTCTTAAAAGAGCAAAGAAAATATAAATTACATTAATATCACTAACAGAGAAAATTTTACTTTCAAAAATACAATATATTCTCATAAAAATATTTCTTCCTAAAAAATTTTTTCTCTTTTAATAATTTTTTTTTTTTTCTTTAAAGAAAATAAAATATAATTCTATAAAAATATGTAAAGCAAAATATTGATTTTTTTTAACTAGCGCTTGTGCATGACTTATTAAGTATTTTCTTTTCATATATTAACTTTTATTTTAATAAAGGTTAACAAAGTCAATTTTTATCCAATTTTTTAGTTTTTAATTTTTTATTTATTGTTTTTTTTTTTATTTTATTTTTGTTCTTTTTATTGACATAAAAATATTTTATAATATAAATGAAGATTTTCCGAAATTCTATCAATTAATTTTTTTCTTTTTTCATTCCTAATACGATACTAATGAGTCCGTTAAAAGCTTCTAATTCCATTAAGGATAAAATAATATTTCGATAAGCATTCAATATTTTATCTCTACATTTATATATCATTTTATTTTCTTCCTTAAAAAAAGCATCTATTGCATGGTCTTTTTTAATATTAGCGTTATAACATTTAAAATACATGCCTATTAAATAAACCATCTCATCAAGTCTAATATCCATATCACCAGATGTATAATGTTCTGTATGTTTATCAATATAAGATGATTTTTTTTCTGATATATCAACCTCTGCTAACGTTCTTTCGTGTTTTAACCCAATTTTTGTTTGTAATTTATCTTTATTAACCAAAGACTTACTGGAATCATACTATGGGATTAAATAAAAATTGTTCAAAATTTTTTTTCAATTGTTATAGTAATAAATTGAGTAAAATTTTATAAATTATTAGAAATAAAATATATTTATATGTGTTTTTTTTTATATGAATGTTTTCTTACGTTATAAAAGCAATGGAATATCCAAATTAAAAGAAGAAATATAAAAAATTTTAAATATAAAGTAAATGTTTTCATTTTAATACTATTTTAGAGTAATATTACAGTGAGAGATATTAATCCAGTTACAATATTGCTTCTATCTTTACTAATGATAAGTTAGAGATATGTAATATTGCTTTAGGTATTATTGTGACCTTTGTAAATTTTATAAGTTTTTAAGATAAAAAATTATTTTTTTATATGAAATATAATTCCGAATTTTTCAGAAATATACATAATATTACATTTACTATGTGCAAGATTAATACTATTAATTTTTCAAAAAATAATATAAATAAGATCGTATATTTATAGGTTAAAGAAAAAAATTTTAAAATATGTAAAGCTATTTTAAAAATATTTTCATTAAAATTATATTCATCCTTAAAGTAGATAAAAAAATTATATAATGTTAATTTGAAATAAATTAAAATTATAAATGTTATATATTTAATACCAATGAATTTTTTATTATTTTTTTTTTTTTTTTATCTATTATTTTTTTTTCTGCGAATCACGTTAAACTTTAAATTATTTTATATATGGTATTTGTTATTTGTAGATATAAATTTAGATATATTAGATATATTATATCTCCATCAAAAAAAAAAAAAAAAAAAACGATAAATTAAAAATTTTTCTATGCATGTATTTTTCATACAGTATACTATATTTGTAGTCATTTTTAATTATATATTAAGCTAATTTTTAATTGTGCATGTTTATTCTTTAAATGTAACTATTTTAATTTTTCTTTTATATTTTTTGTATCTTTATGTTTTCTTTTTATTTTTGTTATTAATATATGTTAATATAATATATATATACATAATTATTTTTTAAAAAAATTTCCTTTTTCAATTACTTCTCAAAAAATAAAAAAAAAATATAAAATGCACAAATTAAAAAGAAGAAGTGAACACATATCTATTTTGAAGAAATTATAATAATATATCACATAAAAAAGCACTCTAAATTAATTACAATTTAAAATAAAAAAAAACTATTTTTTTAATCATATGTATGCACTAAAAAATATGTTTTGAGAAAAAGTTTATTTATTTTTTGGCAAATTTACTTTTTTAATTATTCTAAAAACTGTGAAGAAAATTCCTTTTATTATGAAACATATTGTAAAAATATATATTTATAAAATTTCTTTTTTTATAACTAATAATCATAGGTACAAACATTAAATTTAATAAAAATTTTAATTATTATATTAACTAAAAAGATATATCTTTAATTAAATATAATGAATTTTTTCCTAGAAAATACAAGAAAATATATATTCATTATGATACTAAAAGTATCAATAAATAAATATAAAACAGAATTATAACATATCCTTTTGCATGTGCATTATCATTACCTTATATTTAAATGTAAAAAAAAAAGTTATGTGCCTTTTTTTTCAGCCTTTTTATACAAAATCGATAACTTAATATTATTGAGAATGTATTTATTTCATTTTTTATTTTGTTATATTTTAGTTGTAAACATTTTTATTGCTATTCTTTTATTTTTCCTTATCTTTCTCATAAAATCTAAGTAACTCAATTATTAGACTATAAATAATATTATCGACCTATTTTGTATAATATTTAGATAAATATAGAAAAAACATTTTTAATTGTATATATCATATTGCAAGGAAAATAGGCATACATGATAGCATGAAGAAAGTAAGTATCTTAAAAAAAAAATACTATCACTAAAATTAAATATGTTTAATAAAAACAGTTGCTCTAAAAGTAAATGCATCTAAAAAAAAATATCCTTGCTCTAAAAAGGAACAAGATATGAAAAAAATATTTATATATTTTATTATTTTATTTTTTTATAAAAAATTAAGTATATAATATCAAATGAGACATACATGAGATAAAGTGTAAACTAACAACAATAGTAATTAATTCATGCATTTAATATTTGATATAATTAATAAATGTTAATAATATAATAAAGATAAAATGAATAAAACTTTTCCTACATGATTTTTATTAATTTGTTTTTTCCATACTAGAATGATCACTGAATGAACAATTAACAAATAATTTATATAATAAAAAAGAGTTCAGAAATTGTCTCTTTCACATTTTATATTCTTCTAAAATATTTAAGTGCTATAAGACATCTTTGTAATCATTAATAAAGAATTTTATTAAGAACTTTTATCTTTTTAATTTAATTTGTAAGAATATTTGATATAACATAAATAAAAATGTATATGAATAAATATTACATTCCTAATATATTAACACTCATTTTACTTTAAAAAATAGTCGTATTTTTAATAAAAGTGAGTTTTTATGATTTATATTTTTTTAATATAATACATAAATGCCATTTTTCCAACAATATGTGAAATATAATATTATCTTACATTTATACATATTGCTTCATGGTATTAAAATATTTCAAATAATATATGTATTGTATATCTATAAATTAAAATTATCCAAATAATAGTCCATTAAATGAAAAATTTATTGTAATTATTAAAAGTAAGGTAATGTTCATAAAGTAAAAAAAATTATAACTATTGTTTGGCAATTGTAACATTAATAAATTAATAGTTAGATAATGCAGTCAATTATATACCAATTCACAAAGGCTAAATAATACATAAATAATCATTTATATACACGTATTATCATAGTTACTTCAATAAAAATAAATAATATATATTTCATTTTTATTATAATAATGTATATGAAATAATCATACTAGTGTAAAAATAACATTTATGGCAATAGATAATATATATATGGTTAATAAAAGGACTTATTAATTTTTTTGATGATAAATTACAATGTGGAAAATATACATTTATCCATATGCAGAAGCTAATTAAAAAAAATAAATGAAAAATAAAAAATAGTTGATGTTTTTTATATATATTTTTTTCTTAATATAAATTATTAATTATTTTTTTGAATATGAATAAGTGTGAATTTCATAGAAAAAATTCTCAAATTTTTTTTTTAATATTTTAGTAAAAGAAAATTTTCTATTTTTGAAAATTAAATTTTCATTGTTTTCAGTAATAATTTAAGTATGTATTTTTATTATTTTAAAGAATTGACTTGATTTTTTAAACACTAATCGTTAGAAATAGTAATTAAATGTTTTCTACATGAAAACTAATAATTAAGGAAGGTTTATGTTTTTAATAAAAATATAATGATTTTTACTAAAGTAAAAAAATAGTCTAGAAAAGAAAAAAATGAAGAACTTGTAGCAAAAAGAAATAGAATTAACAGTATAGGTAAAAATGAGGAATTATGAAAAGCAATAAGGGAAGAGTAAAATATTTATAAAATTAGAAAAAGTCAATCAACTGTTAATAAGTTACAAAACAATGAAAATTGTATAGGACTGTGTAAATTCCAAACAAATAATTAAAATAAATTAAAGAAAGTACGCGATTTATTAGATATTCTGTTAATAAAAGAAATTATTAACCTTGCTGAGCATAAAAATAATTATTTATACGGAAAACACGTAGTTAGTTATGTGAGTGCTTGATTTATTAACTGGATGTTTGTTGACTTTACTAGAGTATTGTTTTATTAACTGGGTGTTCGGTGACTTTACTAACGTACTTAAGAAACAAATTAATAAAGAACATGTAGAGTTACCTCTACGGTTTTGATTTATTTATATATATTTATAAATGCTTTGAACGAGTGATCCTTAATTATGTAATCTACTTCATTTAGCATTCTTTAATTTCAACAGGCATTTATTTACTTTAATAAAAATCCTTATTTTTATTAAAAATTTAAATCCTTATTGAATATTGACTATTAATTAAATGTAAATTACGTGTTTCTTTATTATGAGTTATGTTCAGCAATTTAAATATATTGTTGTTGAATTAACAAATATAAACAATTAGTAAAAATGTAAATAAATTATATGAATATTACTTACGTGAAAATTTTATTGTCATATGTATAAAATTTTCTCTCACAAATTAAAAATATAAATATTATGCAAATTAAACTCTTTTATGTAAACATTATTATCTTCTTAAGTTCTTATTTTTATTGCAGCTAAATCTTACGCTCGATTTTAATTTTACAAATTTTTCTCTCTTTATTATCCAATACAATCATTTCATTCATTTCATAAAAAAAAATAAATATCTTTTTTTTTTTTTTTTTTTTTTTTACGTATCTTCATTTTTCAAAAGAAAAATATCTCAAAAAAAAAATTCCATCAATTTTTTTTTTTATGTGTGTGTGTGTGTGCATGACCAACTTCGTATTCTTCATTTAACTAGTCCTTTTATTTTCCAAAAAGGTTAATGAAGCCTTTTATTAACCAGTGGCCCAATATTAGTAAGGATATTGAAGAATACGTTACAAATTGTTTAGTTTGTCAAGTAATGCGTAATAGGAAATTTAAACCTAATAATAACCAAGCTTTATCAAAACCGAATGTATTTGTTATGGTTTCATTAGATATTATAGGACCTAAAACATGGAAAGGTACAAAATACTTTATACAAGTAGCAATAGATAATCATTCACGTTCAATGGTAACGAACATAACTAATAAAACACCTAATTCTATGGATGCAATTAATATTATTAAGAAAACATGAATACCAATATTTGGATGCCCTGTAAGCATTTTAACAGATCGCGATTCAATTTATACTAGTCAAGAATTTCATGACTATGATACAAAAGAATTACAGGTTAAATTGTATCATACCAGCCCATATTATCCACAAGGAAACGGTATATATGAAAGCTCTCATAAAAACTTAGATTATATCATTAAGACTTTATATGAAGAAAAAGATCTACCCTTTGAAGAAATAGTACAAAATGCAGTACTAATATATAATAATACACCTCATGGAGCTTTGGAAGGACACCCTATTCTGTTATGTTTGGAAAAGAAGGTATTTTTGCAGGGTTTGCAAAATTAGTACCAGAAACAACTTCAGAAATTAGGATTATATACATAAACGATCGATGGAAAAACATACATGAAGATGTTAATGAAATCAAAAGAAAACCTATAATTGAGAATAAAAATATTAAGGTTTAAGATATTATCTCTTACGAATTATCGGAATACGAAAGGAATCAAATGAAACACTACAGTAGAAATATACAATATAAACCATATTGGTAATTTCCTCATAGAGTAACTAAAATTGAAAGCACAATTCTGAAAACATTACCTATATATTATAGAGGTAATGAAGTACAAATTCCAATGTCAAAAATAAAATTGTTGAGTAATAAAACCAGGGAAATATATGAAATGCAACTGCACAATTTAATACAAGTTACAAATAAGAATAAAAGGAAATTAAATCTGACGCATGATTTAAAGTCTAAGGATTATCCAGTGATTCATAAAAGGAGTAGTATCATAACGGTGATATCAACGATAATCAGGACAAGCAAATTGAAAATGTAGTACAAAAAGGACTTGATGTAATAAGACAAGCCAAAAATAACAAACTTTAAGTAATAACAATTACCTTCCCATGGTCGTGGAGTATGGTTAATAAAAGACTTTATTAACCTTTTTGGAAAATAAAAAGACTAGTTAAATGAAGAATACGAAGTTCGTCATACATACACACACAAAAAAAAAATTGATGATTTTTTTTCGTTTGTACTTTTTTCTAAAAAAAAAGTACAAAGATTGTCAGAGAAAATTTTGATAAAAAAAAAAAATACAAAGATCGTCAGGAAAAAAAATTGATTAAAAAATCAATTAGAAAAATATTTGTTACCAATAAATAAATAAAAAAAAAAAAAAAAAAGAAAAAAAAATATTTTTTTTTTTGGGAATGAATTATGATTTTAATGAATTTTGTAAGAGAAAGTTTTATACATATAACAATGAAATTTTCATGTAATTAATATTTGTATAATTTTTGATATTTGTAAATAATTGTTTATGTTTGTTAATTCAACAGCAATATATATTAATTACTGAATGTAACTCATAATAAATAAACTAGTAATTTACAATTAATTAATAATTAATGTTCAATAAGGATTTAAATTTTTAATAAGAATAAAGATTTTGATTAAAGTAAATAAATGCCTATTGAAATTAAAGAATGATGAATGAAGTATATTACGTAAATAATGATCACTCATTCAAAGCATATAAAATATATACAAATACATAAAAACCGTAGAGGCAACTCTATATGCTCTTTATTAATTCGTTTGTTCAGTACTCTAATAAAGTTACCAAACGCTCAGTTAATAAAACATGCACAAATGTATAATAAATAAAAAGAAAATTGTTTTCTTTAAGATAAATAATCATAAAAAATAAGTACTAAATATATAACGATAACCAGAATTTAATTAATCCATAGTCAACAAATAAAGTTACAAAAAATTTAAACCAACAAACTTCTAATAACTTAAAACTTAATAAATTTTTACTCAATAAACATAATCTTCACCCTTTTCCTCACAACTTGCATATTCCAAATAAATTTTCTAAAATTCAACAATAAAATTTTTATTAAATTTATACCATGCCATAATATTCAAATAATTAATTTATCTGTTATCTTCTCTTTTTTTTTTTAATATACTTATTCATTCTTAATAATAATGTAAACTTAATAATATAAATAAATAAAAATAAAAAAAATTATAAAAAATGGTATACTATTATTAAATTTTTAATAATGAAATACCATAAATATAATCATAAATATTCATAAAAAAATAGGTTTCACCTATAATATTCTTGCGAAAAAAATAATCAACTCCCATAAAAATCATATAAAATGCTAAAAAAAAATAAAACACATTTACTTTGCTCACAGACTTTCTCAGTAAATCATTCATTGTAATTTATATTGTAAAAATATAAATATAAATATAAAAAAAAAAAAAAAAAAATTGAACAAAATCATAAATTTTATTTTTTTTTTTTTTTTATTGTTTTTTATCCAGAAAAATCAAGTTTCATAAATTCATCTCACACTTTTCATTCATTTTTTTTTTCAGTGTAATGATATCTTGTTTCTAAGAAATTTTTGTTAATAAACTATTGTTATTATTATTTTCTAAAAAATTATAAGAAATATTTTAAAAAAAATAATCAGAAAAGAATTTAAATTTTCTTGTATTCATAGTAAAAAATTCTAAAATAATAAATAATATCTCAAAGAATGTCAAGTACATATATATATATATTACCAAATAACAATTGCTTAATAAAAAAACAAAAAGATTAATATAGTTATAATGAAAAAATAAGTGCATTACTTATTAACTTTAATTTTAGCATTTTTTTTTTTTTTTTAAATATATATATATTTCTTCAAAAATATAACTAAATTATAATGCACTAATTTGTTAACAAACATTTAAATATTAAAATAAAAAAAAATTGGAATAACTTTAATCTGCGTTTAAAGTTTAATAATTTAACAACAAACAATATAGATTTTTATAATTGTAAGTCATTTTTCTATTAAACTTAAAATATTTTTTTTATGAAAATATATATGAATAATTAAAATATTATATTATAACTACTACTTATAGAATTTACGTGTATATATATATATGTTTTTTTTTTTTTACATATTTTATATTTTATAAAAATATTATTTAGATCCTTTATAATAAGAATTATAAGTTATTAAGTACATTATATTATTTGTATATAAGCTATATTTTACTTCTTCAATTATATAAAGTTACTATTCAAAAAAAAAATGCTGTAAAAATATTATATAATAATTAAATTCTTTATTCAAAATACAAAAATTTAATAATCATATCATTATTTCAAAATTACCTTCATAATCATATGATTATATAAAAAATCTAAGAAAACACAGAAAAAACACATAAAATAATTTCTTTTTTTTATATTAATTTTTTTTTTAATTATAATTTCATAACATAAAATGATGTTTTACCATATCAATTATTTTATTTTTTTTTTTTCTAAATTTTAATTTTATATATTAAACTTTTGTTTTATTAATTATATTTTTTCTTGTTATTTGAAAACTAATAACATTATTGTTACATGAAATTAAAAATTTAATATTCAACACAAAAAGTAAAGAAAAAATTCACGTTACTCTATAGTAATATCATATACTATATATAATGCCAATTTAAAATATAAACAAATATATAATATAGTTATCACATAAGTACAAGTATTGTCATTTCTATGTAGAAATTATAACAATTTCTCAATGTAATTCAAGTGTATAATGATGCTCAAAAATAACAAAAATATCTATATTCAATTTTTTGGTCAAATTAAATTATTTTTCTTCCTTAATTGGATTAACGAATATTTTTTTAACGTTTGATAAATTTAAAGTATAAGATACATACATATACATTACTTTTTGGTTTTCTTGAAATTTATGCATTTATCTATAATTCACATAAAAATTTCTTTTCTTTAATTAATCAATTTTTGAATACTACTGTAAAATATTTTGAAAAAACCTTTTATGATGATATTATAATCATGAGAAAAAAATCAATCTTAAAGAAAGCAAGATATTTATCACAAGCAGAAGAAACTTCCTGTATATTAGGTGAACAAAATGGTGAAACAAAAGAAAATGGAGATAACTCTAGTGAAAAAAGTAAACTCAATACAGAAATTAAAACATTTGTGGAAGATACTAATAATGAACTTAATTTTTATCTTGATGACGAAGAAATTAGTAATGCTACAGAAAAATGTCAAAAGACATCCACATATATAAATTGGAGAGGAATGGACTTTGTTAATTTAGTATTAAATGAAGAAACAGATCGTAATATCTCAAGTCTTGTTGATTGTTGGAATGAAAAACAAAGATCTTTCGAGACAAAAATACAGGATAAAACAGATTCAACATGTACTTTGAAAAATTTTGATTATTGTGCTGTTTTGAAAAAAAATGATGATTGCACCAGTCCTTATAAAGGTAGTGATTTACCAGATTTAATTCCATTAACATATAACGAACTCAATGAGGATCAATATGAATCGAATAAAACTAAAATTATTTATGATAGACGTACTAAGTTTACCAGTATTACTAATGATATATCTAATTACTATTATAAAAAATATGAAGCTAATAAAAATCAACTTAATTGTGGAAAGTGGAGTATGTATATACATAAGAGAGGAAAACAATTTGTAAATATGGTGTACTATGAGTTTTATTCCGAAGAAACTTTTAGAGAAGATTCAACTAATATTTGGAACACTTATAGTAATAACTTGCAAAATAGTATATTAAGAGATACAGGAAATCATTGTAATATGACATCACTAATTTATCAAATTAAAGAGCGACAAAATTCAGATGATCCATATAGTTTATCTTGGATTCCTTTAGAAGACCATGATGAACCTGATGAAACTTTAGATCCTACAAATTCACTACAAAATATTGCACAACCTACAATGGAAATTTCTGATACACAGCATGCTAGTTTTGTTGTAGATTCATTAGATGATGATGCAAAAGCTATTAAGGGAGGTTATAGTGATTCTATAAAGAGTCCCATAAATGCTATAGCATCACCGAATGATGCAGATAAAGATTCAATGGCTGCAAAAGCTGCAACTACTGCTTCTCCAGAACATCCACCACAGCCCATTTCTTTAACATCAAATAATTCGAATGGATATGACTTTAAAACTGATCCTTCAATTTTACCTTCTCCTACAAATGATACCGATACATATTCTAATACTATCATTAGATCTTCTGAAAACCATACTCCACCTTCTCCTGAAACCGTATCTTCTCCTGAGAATGTACCATCTGTTATACCCATGTTTTCTGAAAATACCAATTCATCTTCCTCAGAAATTTCTGCATCCCCTATTGCTGGGTCTGCTAATTCTACAACTAACGGTGATACTTCTGTATTTAATGGTACACATTCTACAAATAACCATGCATCTCCTGCTATAGATATCCTCAAATCTCCCACTCCTAGCAGTGCACAACCTATAACTGTTACTGAAATTAATTCTAATGTTACTGCACCTTTTTTAAATGAATCATTAACTGAGGCACCTAATTCTAAACCTCCTGTGGAGGCACTTACTCCTCTAATTAAAGCTGCACTTCCCAAAAATGATACTGTGTCTCCATCCTCATTAAAATCTTTAGCGCCTTTATATATCAATGTATCTCCTAGTAATACAACTGAATCTGCTACAACAAATAATGATATACAATTATCTGAAGCAAACTATTCCCCAACACAAAGTTCACAAAATGCACTTACTTCCATTGCTCAACATAATAAATTACCTTTAATCGGAGCTCAAAATGTTTCATTATCAAATTGTTTGAGCAATTGTCCTTCGAATATGAATGTTACAAATAGTACTACCCCACAAACTCCATTCGATGAGAATATTGAACCTACACCTACAATTAATCCTGAAGTAAATATATTAACAATAGCTCCAATAGGTATACTCATTTTAGGAATTATATTCCTTTTAGTTATTCTCTATAGAGTAAGATGAAATTAATAATTAAAAATTCAAAAACATATATATATATAATACTAATAACTATATTAGTAAAATTTTCATAATTTTCTTATTTTTAATTCTAATTATAGTGCACTCCTATTGGATCTTGGATTCGTAATCGAAAGTCAAGGAAAAAAAAAATAAGAAAAAAGATAAAGAAAATTTCAAAGAAACCAATACCATTATCTACAAATAATATAGAGGATGGACCAATGAATAGTGGAAATCACTCTATGTTACAACATGAAAAACAAACACCACCATGTGAGGTTAGTTTTGAAAGAGAAGGAAATTTGAAATATGAACAAATGGGAAAATCCAAAGAACGTAAAGGAATATACAATGAAAAAGAAAATAAACGCATTTGTGATGATAAAGAAGAAGAGTCCAATAAGTTTGAGAATAAATTTATAAGTGAACAAAAATTAAATGAAGATAATCCTAATAGTGAAATTAAAAAAGCGGAATTGAATGGAAATGAACCCAGTAGTGAAAATGAAGATGAATTAAATAAAAATATATTAGAAAAAGATCCTGTTCATATGGTATGGCATATTAGAAATGGCACATTAAATGAGGAAAAAGAAAATGAAATAAATTCGCAAAAGGAAAAATCTACATGTGAAATTGAAATGAAAAATTTGGGAAATAAAACGACAATCAAGAATAATGTATGTAATTGGAATTCATGGGTAGATATACATATGACTGCATTACTAGAGTATAAAAAAGAAGAATGGAAATTGAATAAAAACGAATTTTTTGATATTTGTTTAGAAGAGATCGAAAAAGATGGAGAAAATTCTAATTTAAAAGAAATGGGAAATAATTCTGTAATGAAAATAAAAGAAGAAAATAATACCGATGCAACAGATAAATATAGTAGTATATTAGATAAATATAAAAATGAAGAGTGGTTTATTAATTTGAAGAAAGAATGGGAACAAGAACAAAAAAAACACTTAGAATATTTAGAAGAACATGAAATTAAAAAAATGACAGAATTGGGATTAAATAATTTTATTCTAGGTAAAAAAAAAAAAATATGGAAGAAATGGATAAAATGGCAAATAGAGCATTCATACGAATACAAAAATCAGAAATGGTTTGTACAATTGCTAGAAGAATATGAAAAAGAAGAAATACATGAAAATTCAAAGGAAGAAAAAATAGAGAAAGAAAGAAATAATGGAATAGATAAAAATGAAATGAAGAAAAATTTGGAAAGGAGAATTTTGTTAGATATTCATATGATGGTATTAGAGGAATGTATGAAAGAAGAGTGGGAAAAAGAAGAAGAATTTTTTAAAACAAACATTGAAGTGATAAAAAATTATAAAAATTTGGACGAAGAAACAAACATATTAGATAATATAGAAGGAGAAAGAAGTTGGAATATTATATCAGAGAAAGAAAAAGAGGAAATAGAAAAATGGAAAAAAGAAAAATGGTTTATTGAGTTAATGTTAGAATGGAAAAAAAATGAAGAAAAATATATGATGGAGATAAATGAAGAAATTTTAGCAAAAAAGAATCAAGGAAGAGTAATAGATGTTATCTTAGAAAGAAAAAGCAATATGCGGAAAAAACACTGTGAAAATATTTGTAGAAAGTGGAAAGATGATGATAACAATGAAGAATGGTTTACAAAGTTAGTGAATGAATATGAAAATGAAGAGAAAGAATATAAAAGTAGAATTGATAAAAATAGTATAGAAAAAAAAATAGAAAATGAAAAAACCATAGAAAGTTGTGAACCGCTAACAGAGTTTAACAAAAAGGGAGAAGAAAAAATGATAAAATATGAAAGGAATAGTTTACAGGAATCATATGAAAAGAATAACTCTATAATAATCAAAAAAAAATTAAAATGGAAGACATTAATAGAAATATATATGGTAATATTGGAGGAATATAGAAAAGAGGAGTGGTTATTGAGTAGAGGAAAATTTTTAGAAATCTGTTTAGAAGAATTTATAGAAGAAGATAAAGAAAAATATCCAAAAAAAATAGAAAATAAATTAGCAAGGTTGAGAGAAGGGGAAGAAGACATTAGTACATTGATGATAGAGAAACAAAAACATCTATGGAAAAAATGTGTAGAAAGAAACAAAAGAATGTCAGAGAAATGGAAAAAAGAAGAATGGTTTATAAATTTGAAAAAAGAATGGGAAAAAGAACACGAAAAATTTGATGAATTAACAAAAGAATCAGAAATATCTGATATAGAAGCCGGAAAAAATCCTATGCTAGAGAAACAAAAAAGAATATGGAAACGATGGCTAAGAAAACAAAGAATGTGGTTTATACTACATAGCGAGGATGAATGGTATAACAATTTATTGGAAGAATACGAAAAAGAAGAAGAACTTAAGGAAAGAATAACTAAAAATGATGCGAAAGAAGCGAAGGAAATTCATGAAAATATAGAGGAATTGAAACAAGAAAGAGATGAAGAAATAAAGAAATATAAAAAAAAAGAAAAATTGATACAAAAAGTTTTGATAGAAATACATATGACACTATTAGAAGGATTTATGAAAGACGAATGGCAAAAAGAAAAAGAATATTTTTTTAAAACAATGATGGAAGAATTGAAAATACAAGAAAATTTAGATGAAGATGTAATCATATTGGAAATAAAAAAAAAAAGAAGTAGGAATGCTATATTAGATATTGAAAAAGTGGAAATAGAAAAATGGAAAAAGAAAAAATGGTTTATAGAGTTAATGTTGGAAATGAATAACAAGGAAAAAACATACATAAAAGACGTATATGAAGATATGATAGAAAAAAAGTATGAGGAAGGAATTAAAAATCCCATGTTAGAAATGCAAAAAATTATATGGAAAAAACACTGTGAAGATATTCATAAAAGGTGGTTAGAAAAAAATAATAAGGAAATTTTACAACACTAATTTATTAATAAAAATATGGTGATAATGAATAAAGAAGCAATATTTATAAATAGAGTATAGGAGAGAAAAATAGTTGTGAAGAAACTGGAAAATTACGTAAAACATTAGAAAAAAATGTAAAAGTGATAAACAGAATTATTGAACTTTTTGAATGGTTGTTAAGAAATAAACTTAAACATTGTTATATGTTTAGTTATTTGATTCATTAATTTATTAATTCAATAATTTCGTTAGAATATTGATTTATTAATTTCTCGTATAATAAATTTTCTAATGTTGAACAAATAAATTAAATATATGGAGTCTAGATATAACTATAATTATTTTATTTAGAATAAAACAAATCATTACATAAATCATTTAATTTTATTAACTAATATTAAATTTTAACTCTATTATTAATTGTTTTAGCCATTCTATACAATACAAATGTAATATCTAAAGTTATGTTATTTAATCTTTCATGAAAAAAAGAGTAATATCCATCGCATCACCAAAAAAAAAAAAATTATTATTCTTGTTTTTAAGAT
This sequence comes from Plasmodium gallinaceum, assembly GCF_900005855.1. Taxonomy (NCBI): domain Eukaryota; phylum Apicomplexa; class Aconoidasida; order Haemosporida; family Plasmodiidae; genus Plasmodium; species Plasmodium gallinaceum. Next base: position 186,855 of record NW_021628227.1, on the reverse strand, counting down.
GAAATTTTTTTTTTTCTATTAAAAAAAAATAAAAAATAAAATTATTGCCATTTATTTTTTATTAAAATTTCATAGGTTGTCTGAGTAGTAAAATCCAAAAAAAAATAAAATTTTTTTTTTTATAATATGAAATGCGCACAAAATAAAATAAATAAATGAAATATATTTTTATTTTTTTATTTTTTTTTTAATTTTATATTCAATTTTATTATTATCTATTAATACTCTTTTTAAATACTTTCATAGTGCTTTAAATAGTCAATAGAGGGTATGCATAATGATTTCTACTTATTCTTTTTATTATTAAATAAACTTATATAGATATTTATATACATTTTATACATGCATCAATTCATTATAATCTTTACATATTTGTTATAAAATTTGCGCTTTTTAAGACTTTTTTGTAATTTTTCATATAGAACCAAAAAAAAAATTATTATATTTATACATCTCCCAAAAAAAAGAAAAAAGAAAAATTTTTTTTTTTTTTAAAAATAAAAACGCATACGTAATATTTTTTTTGAATATGCTAACAATACCATTTATTTTATACATAATTCTGCTAAATTTGAGAAAATATTCTTTTAACCACAAATTATCTTGTATTTTATTTCTCTACATGCAAAAGTTATTATATGTGTTCTCATACATATATCTCTTTATATGCTTTTTAATTATCCTGCATGTAACTACATTGCTCTAAAATGAATTCTATCATTCTATAAATGGTTAATAAAGGGCTTTATTAATCTTTTTGGAAAATAAAAAAACAATTTATATGAAGAATACATCGTTCATAATGAACGCACAAAAAAAAAAAAAAAAAAGTGATAAATTTTTTTGTTTGAATTTTTATAAAAAAAAAAATAAAGAAGGATAGAAAAAAAAAATTGATAAAAAAAAAATCAATTGAAAAAATATTTGTTGCCAATAAATAAAAATAAAAAAAAAAAAAAGATTTTTTTTTTTTTTTGGAAAACAAAGTATGATTTTAATGAATTTTTAAGAGAAAATTTTACACATATAACAATAAAATTTTCACGTAATTAATATTTATATAATTAATTTGTATTGTTAATAATTGTTTATGTTTGCTAATTCAACAACAATATGTTTAAATTGCTGAATATAATTCGTAACAAATAAACTATTAATTTACATTTAATTAATAGTCAATATTCAATTAGGATTTAAATTTTTAATAAAAATAAAGATTTTTATTAAAGTAAATAAAAGCCTATTGAAATCAAAGAATGCTGAACGAAGTAGATCACATAATTAAGAATCACTCGTTCAAAGCTTTTTAAATTATATACAAATACATCAAAACCGTAGAGAAAACTCTACATGCTCTTTATTAATTTGTTTGTTCAGTACTCTATCAAAGTAACGAACACCCAGTTAATAAACCACCAATATATAATAATAAAATTTTTATGTTTGTAATATTTATATAATTTAATGTGTCTCATTAATTGCCTATGTTTGCTAACTTGAAAGCAGCGGATATGAGTTCCTAAACATTATTCATAACATTATAAAATACACATATGAATTAAGAGTTAATGTTCAATTAGGAATTAAATTTTTAATAAAAGTAGAGATTTTTATTAAAGTAAATAAATATCTTCTAAAAACAAGAAATGTTCAATGAAGTAGACTATATATAAAACAGTTTAGTAGTTCATAGCATTGAAAAATTATGCTTAAATTCACTAAATTAGTAGAGGAAGCTACAAAAGCTCTTTATCAATATATCTGTTCAATGCTCTAGAAAGGTCAAGGGATAGGAAATTAATATATAATTTATATAAGGTTATTTTATAACGAATAAAATTAGTAGTTATTATTCTACAAGTTTTTTATTAATTTGATTATTCAATATACTATTAATTTATTTGAAAGAAGAATTAATAAATTAATCATCTTTAATAAAAAAATTTAATTTCTGTATTTTTAATTTTTTTTTTTTGTATATACAAGGTATTAAGAAGATATAAATATGTACATGTTGTAAATGAAGTTCTCTGTAAAAAATATAATTCTTTTCAGTTCACAACTATGTATATATATTCTTTTTATATTTTTATCTAGATTTTCTTCTAAAAAAAAAAATTTTATAAGTTCCCAAATTTCACATTTTTGTAGATTCACGTCACAACATTTATCTGATAATGTTGATAATTCATTTAATTAACCACCTTATGGACTGTATTTGTTAGGTTTAATTAATTAAAGAAAAAAATTTAGATAAATAGTAGATGTTGCTTAAGGTTCTTATTATAATTAATGAATTATTCTATTTTGTATGAAATTATTACTTATTTAAATTGGAAAAATCTATTAAAATTAAAAGCAAAAAGTTAACTATGATAAAATTAAATTTTCAACTTCAAAAAATTAAGATAACATAAAAAATAAATTGAACATTGGATTATAAGCTGTAAATAAAATATTAAAATATATATAGTTACATAAGTTATATTATTTAAATTATTTTAATGATGTAATTAATGGTAATTTTATACATATTTCATTTACTCAATTATTACAATTTTACTGTTAAGATTGATATATTGGCATAAAAGTATTAACAAAGCTACACTATACATTGATGAAAAATAAAAATAAAAATTATACTATTAAATGATATTATTAAAAACAAATGTAATAATTTTTATAAATATAAATGGAATATAAACATAAAAATTACAATAAGAAAAATATTATATAACATTTTATGTTTAAAATTTTTTTGTATCTTATTTTAATGATTCTTTTAAAATATAAAGTTGAAATGTATGTAATATATATATATTATATATCCTCTTTTTTGAAAAACTATATTATTTTCTTTCTTTTTTTTTTTCGGTTAATTGAATAGATTTTATCGTATTTATATAATAAAATATTATATTTTTTATATATTTAACAGATACGTAAATTATAGAATATGCAAATGGATAATAAATTATCTTTCTCATATAAAATTGACAAGAATGAAATAAAGTTTCATTTAAATTATAATAGAGACATCTTTTTATTAGGTTAACAAAAAGCAATATTTTGAAAATTATCTACAAGTAATTTTTCATTTTATTTATACATATGATTAATTTATAATACATAAAACACATATATTTAAAATACATAACAAATTTTAGAAAGAAAACTAAGGATATTTCATTTTGGGTTATTCCTCATCTTTAATAAAAGCAGAAATATATAATTATTAAAAGATGCTATCTACAATATTTATTTAATATTAAATAAAACAAGTAGATAATAAAAAGCTAAATAAATTAAAAATGTTAAAATATATAAACTTTAGTTTAACAAGCTTCTTCTGTAAACATTTAAAAGTAAATAAGATACTACATTTTCAAAAAAATAAAAATTCATAATTAACTTATATAAATGCTTTTTCCTATTAATATTTATATATATATTTATATTTTTTTTATTTTTTTACCTTCTTTTGCTTTTATCTTATCAAGTTCTTTTTTTCTTTTTAAATTCAACTCACTTTCTTCTTCATTAACTTTCATATTTTCTTCTGTTTTCCACTTTTCATTTTTTTCCATTATGCTCTTTTCCAACTTTTCCTTTTCTTTTAGCATTATCTTTTCCCACTCTTCCTTTTCTTTTAGCATTATCTTTTCCCACTCTTCCTTTTCTTTTAGCATTTTCTTTTCTCCCTCTTCCTTATTTTTTAGCATTTTCTTTTCCAACTTTTCTTTTTCTATTAACATTCTCTTTTCCCAATCTTCGCCTTTTTTTAGAATTCGCTTTTCCCACTCTTCCAATTGTTTCAGCATACTCTTATCACACTCTTGCTTTTCTTTTAGCGTTCTCTTTTCCCATACTTCCTTTTCTGTTAGAACTCCCTTTTCCCACATTTCCATTTCTTTTTTTTCTTTTAGCATTTTCTTTTCACACTCTTTCATTTTTTCTTTTTCTTTTAGTATTCTCTTTTTCCACTCTTTCTTTTCTTTTTGTATTATCTTTTCCCACTCTTTATTTTTTTCTATCATGCTCCTTTTCCGCTCTTCATATTCTATTAGTAATTCTTTTTCGTGTTTTTCCCTTCTTTCTCTTCTTTTTTCTTCTAATTTTTTTCTTTCTTCTTTTTCCCATTCATTCATCATTATACAATGCTCTTCATATTTTTTCCATTTCTCATCTAATTCAACCACTTGACGAAAGAGCTCTTCTCTTCTCTTTTTTTCAAGTTCAAGTTCTGAATCTAGTTTATTGGAGGATTTTCCTTTCGATTTTTCTCCTTTATTATCCAAAGCCATATTATTTTTTTCCTTTTTTTTAACAGTTTTATTACATGCTTGTCTTGTACATGGTTCATTCAAATAAATATCGTATTGTTTTTCATTCAAGGACTCAATTTTTTTTCCACTTGCGCACGAAGAATTCAAAATTTTCAAGGATTTATCTTCAGAATCATTTTCTCTTTCTTTTTCTCTATTTTCTTTTTGTTTCCTTTCATTCCATTTTTTCTCCATCTTTTCCCAATCACCTTTCATCTTTTTATCCCTATTATCCCTTTTATTCTGCAGCTTAACTCTCTCTTTATGCTTAGCTTCCAATTTAGGAGAGAAAGCTCTCTATAAATTATTACAAATGATTTAAAATTTTGTTTTTATTATATATATAAAATTTATAATTATAAACTTTATTTTACCTTAAAACGAAGGAAAAAAATAATAATGATAACTAACTGAAAAATACTTAACGACTTTTTATGAAGAAGATTTATTGATGTAGCTGAATCCAAATTGATATCTTCAGATGGATTTTGAATGGCATCACGTAAATTCAAATCAGCATATAATGGATTTTCTGGTATTGAAACAGTTGCATCTTTAATTGCCCTATGAGCGAAACCTACAGTTGAATCTCCCTCATTTAGACTCTCATTAGAATTAATACTAATAGCATCACTAAGATTAAGATCCATTTTTGGTATCTTTAAAAATGTAAAAAAAAAAATATGAGAAATTATTTCTAATATTTTTTTTTAATGAATTTTAAAATATTTCCCTTTTTTTTCAGTAAGGATAATATATGTTAAAAACAAAAAATATGGAAATATAAATTAGAAATTAACAAATAATTTAAAACGATATGATTTTTGAGAAAAAAATTAGTTTTAAAATTTTTTTTTAAATTTTAACGCAGAAATGTCTATTAAAAGCTAAGTTTATAACTACAACATAAAAATTTTAAATTTAAAATTCTAAATCCCACATCCTAAATCCTAAAATTATTAATTACATACTATAACCTCTTATTTATTATATATTTTTAATTATATTTTTCATAATAGAAATAATGTTTAAATAATCAAAAACTAATAAATTTTTAGTTAATCTTTTATACTTACAAAAAAAAATATTCCTTTTCATTTTTCTATTTAATTTTTTTATTTAAATTAAAAGAGAATAATATAAAAAATTATTTAGATATGCAAAAAAAAAATGTTATATTCTTTTTTTACTTAAAATATTTTTAGAATAGTTTATATTAAGATACAATTATATAAGGCTTTAAAAATTTTTTTTTTTATTTTTATATATTTTTTTATTTATTTTTCTTTTTTTAAAAATTATTTATTCAAAACATGCAATTTTATCCTCGTTTAATTTATTATGACAATTATTACTAATTCAATAAAAAATGTGAAGTTAATTTAAATTAAACATTAGAATATTATGGTAATAACGAAAAATAAATATCACAACAGAATAGATACATATTCTATAAATACATTATTATTATTTTTTTTTTTTTTTTTTTTGATGACATTTTTAAGTTTTTTTTTTATATTTATGTAATAATTATATATACTAAAAGTTTTTTCTTTATGGTTATTTAATTTTTTTTTCTTTTATATTGTTTTATTATTCAAATGCTTACTTTAAAAACTTTAGTCTTTTTTGTTTCCTCCTATAAGTAATTTTTATTATTTTATAATAATGGATTTTATTTGCTCTTTTACCATTTTTAACGTAATCTTATTAGATATAATAAAATTAAATATAATAAAAAAGGATTAGTTAAATATAAAGTGCACTTGTAGGAAGTGTATTATTATACTGTATTCAAAAAAGAAAGTTATGTTTTTCATTATGATCTTTTAATTTTTGATGAATCTCAAATTGGTATATCTTAAAAAATTAATTTTTTTTTTATTTTTTTTCGTTAATAAAGGAAGCATATTTTTAGAAGTAATTTCAAATAAATTTTTTATCTAAACATATGATTTATACATTTCATATTTAATAAAATAAAATGTCAATTGTAGTATGCTGTAAAACTAAATAAAAAAAGTAAAGAATAAAAAAAAGATTACAATTTTAAATTGCATAAACTTCATTCCTTGAATCTTCTATGCATATTATTTCTCATTTTCTATATGTAATTGTTGTTCGCTTTTATTTTATATATTTACATATTTATATTTTTGTATAACAGTTTTAATAGTATTATTTTTATTTTAATATACATTTACATAACTATTCATCTATTTTACTTACATACTAATAACATTTATCTTACTTTCATGTTTTTTATTTTTATTTTTTGTAATTAAATGCTTGTATTTATATATTTTTCGTTTGAATTATTATTCCTTAAGGATAAAAAATATAATATAATATAATATATAATATGTGTAAATATTACTTTTAATTAAACATTTATAATTTTATTTTATCCATATATATATATAGTGAGAGAGAGAGAGAGAGAAAGAGAGAGAAAAAGAGAGAAAGAGAACTTTGTTTTAAAATATTTCTTGAGCAATGATTATTTCATTTTATTTTTTTAATATTATTGTATAATTTTGCATTAGCTTATGTAAATGATTAATAATTTATTATAATTATTCTTTTTAATTTTTTTATACTGAATGTAATAAATAATATAGCATAAATATAAAGAATTTAAGAATATTAACTAAAAAAAAAAAATTTTTTTTTTTTGGAAATTAAAAATATTAATAAGATATACTTTTTTTATAAAGCTTGTTTTTTTACTGAAATATCGAAATTATTTCTGTAATAGAAAAAATTGTGTGAAATTTCTAAATAAATGATAAAAATAAACTACAATTATAGAAAATTAATTTATTTAATATTAATGTATTAATTTAAAAATAATTATGTTTATTCTGAATGAATTAAAGATTCAAAGATATAAAAAAAAATTTAAAAAAAAAAATTACAATTCTTTTTTTTTTAAATGATAATAAAGGTAAAAATAAATGTAATGATAAACATATTATTTTGGTGAATATCTTGATTATCAAATATTACAATTGTTTAATGTTTTTTATATTAATAAATTATGTAATTTAATTTGTATCAATTCTAAAAGTGACTGGCATAATGACCATTTATATCGTAAGATACATAAATTGATTTAATATTAATGCAGGATGTTTATAAATAATATGTAATTAATATAATGGATATACATCATAGTTATAAAATGTTATTAACATAGACAATTTTAACATACAACCACTAAAATATTTTTGATAAAAAATTTATGATATATAGCAATAAATATTGAAAAAAATAAAAACAAGGTATCATAATCTTATTTACGTTTATGGATATAATGGTAGTTTTAATGAAAACAATAATAAAAATGTAATTTACATAAATTTGAATTTATTTTAATTATGATTCAATTTCTTACATAACAATTTATTATTGGAGGAATTAAATTTTAGAAATTATGAAATGCATTTTAAATTATAAATTCACAGCTAGGTGTGAAATGTCTTATTCAGGTAAATAATTTGAAATATATGACAATAAAAATCTGAAAAAAAAAAAAGAATTTAAATAAATATAAAAATTATATTAATTTTTATAATTTATGTAATAATAATATATAAATCTCAATAAAAATAAACAATACACTGAAGTAATCATTTTTATAACTTAATGATATATAATTAAAGCAAAAATATGTGTACATATTTTACTAAAAGTTTCTACATAAATATGTTAAAAAGCAACAATAGCAATTATGAAAAAAATATTTTTAAATATAATGAATTTTAAGTTATAATGACAATAATTTTAACAAATGTAAAAATTATTATAGATAGTATTTCTTATAAACTATCATTAAAAAAAAAATTTATAATATATTTATTAAATTATATAGATTACATATATAATAATTTTAACTTAAATTCTAATTATGATAGTTATGTTAAAAATCAAGTGAAATGTAATAAATATAAATAGGTTTAGTAAAAATAGGTGCAACAATTTTTAAGATATATATTTTTTTCCTTTTGTTTTTTTTTTAATTCAATAAAATTTATGTAATTTTTAACCTTTCTAATAGTATAATCTAAAATAAATTAATTTTTTATGTTTTTTATCATCTATAATAGTATTATGTCTATAAATCTACAAATATAATAAAGAACCATTTGTAATATGTTATTTTTATGAAAATTTTTACTTTTCATCAATTTTATTTTCATTCATTTGTTATGCTACTTATAAGACATGAAACTAAGATAAAAAAAAATTTCCCTAGTTTTTATTATTATATTTACTTCTATCTACATTATGCTACTGAATCTTAAAAATATATAAATATTTTTTCTTTATTCTTTAATAAAACGAAATATATATATGTGTAATCATTACTCTTTCAGTTAGGAAATTATATAAAGAACCTTTCGTAGCTTTATATAAAAATAAATATATCTTGAGATATATGTATTATGTAATACATTGTATAATGAATGCATGCATTCCATTAATATGAAAATCCTTCTTAATTGTGTTAAATTTATATCTATATATTTATATTTTTATATTTAAAACAAAATATTATATTTATCATTATTATTTTTTTGTTGTAGAATATTCTTCAACATATACGTTAGCTTTTATTGTTCTTTATTTTAATTATATATATTCTTTCTTTTTTCTTACACAAATAAATTAAAATATATTATATATGTATGTTAGTAATTTACTAATTGCTTATTCGATGATTTTTTTAGAGTGTTGAACAAACAGATTAATAAATAGCATGCAAATTTTTCTATACTAATATAATTAACTTAAATTTTTTTTTAATACTGTAAACCAGTAAATTGTATTTATTATGTCTAATTATTTTAGTATTTATTTTTTTCCAAAGAAATCTATTTACTTTAATAAAAGTCCAATCTTTTCATTAAAAACTTAAATCTTCATTATTTATTTTTATTACATATATTTTATTTATAATGAGTAATCATTAACAATTCAAATTCACTGCCTTCAAATAAACAAGCATAAGCAATCAATAGAATAAAAATTGAATTATATAAATACTACGAAATATGAAAACTTTATTATTATTAATATAGAAATTCTTATATAAATTTAAACAAAATATACTACAGGAAACTTTTTAGTCACTAACTATTCTTTTTTTAATTTTTCAACAATACAACAATTTTCCAAAAAAAATAAATATATTTCTTTTAAGCGTTTTAGAATTTACAAAAAAAAAAAAAAAAAAAAAAAAAAAAAAAAAAAANAAAAAAAAAAAAAAAAAAAAAAAAAACAAAAGAAATAACTAATTTTTTTTTTTTTTTATCCAATGCTTGCATGACTAGTATATATTTGGTTAATAAAAGGCTTTATTAACCTTTTTGCTAATAAAAAGGACTAGCTATATGAAGAATATGTATTGGTTATGCATACGTAAATAAAAAAAAAAAAAAAAAAAAAAAAAAAAAAAGATATTTTTTCCTTTTTAAGAAAAAAAGAAAAAAAATTTCAGGAAAATTGTCGAAAGATTAGTAAAAAAATCAATTGGAAAAAGCTTTGTTACCAGTAAGAAAAAGATATTTTATATGCAAAAGAATTTAATTTACATAGTATTTATAATTTTAATTTGTAAGAGAAAATTTTATACATATAAAAATAAAATTTTCACGTAATTAATATTTAGACAATTAATTTGTATTGTCACTAATTTTATATGTTTTTTAATTCAAAAGCAATATATATTAATTGCTGAACATAACTCATAATAAATAAACTAGTAATTATAATTAATTAATAATTAATGTTAAATAAGTATTTAAATTTTTAATAAAATTAAGGATTTCTATTAAAGTAAATAAATGCCTATTGAAATAAAAGAATGCTGAACGAAGTAGATTATAATTAAAGATCACTCGTTCAAAGCAAATAAAAATATATATAAATATACAAAAATCGTAGAGACATCTCTACATGCTCTTTATTAATTGGTTTGTTCAGTACTATAGTAAAGTCCCCGAACACCCAGTTAATAAATCAACGAGAGAAATTCTTAAAAGAATTAGATATGAAGATGGAAATGTATAAACCTTATACGTAGATAAGAAAATATTTTCTAACTGTAGAAAATAGAGAAACAAAGATAGGTGAGTATCGAAATGCCAGTATAAATGCTGCAGATCAGACCTACAAAGACAATAATATTGGTAAGGATAAGAAACAAAGCCTTATGAAATGTTATTGTTGTTGAGGGAATAACCATTTAAAAAGAAACTGTTTTTACCAAAAAAAAGATCCAAAATTGTAATGAAATAGGACACACAGTAAAAGTATGTAGAAATAAAGTGATTCGAGATAAAGAAGATGAAATTAAAGGTATAATAAGAGATAAAAGATATGATATATATTTTAAAATGATCAAAAATGAAACGAATCCACAGAAAATACGTCAAGTGCAAAGATACCTTAATAAACAATTGGAACACCTGGAAGACAAAAAGAAAAATCAAAAGAAAGGTATAAAGAAAATAAACCTAAAGGTAGTGACGAACAGAAGGATAGAAAGAGGAGCAGAATAAATAATATATTTAAGGAGAAAAAAATTGACATCCATAAAAAATCCGATGAAGGGGTAACAGATTCAGCAAAAAGTGAATTATCTTTTAATAGGACAATAGAAGTTGGAAGCGAAAAAGGACGATGTACAAATGCGGAACAAACAGTAGAAATTAACGGACATAACGTTAATGTATTACTAGATACAGGAGCAGATTTATGTACTGTATCAACGGTTTCACCTAAAGAACTAGGTATAGAGCCAGACACATCAATACAACCAATCAAGATTTGTGGAATATATAGCGGAGACATTGCAATGAAATCTAAAAAGGTGAAAATATACCTGAAATCTACCAATATAAAAGTAATAACCAGATTTTCCATAATAAAAACAAATAACCCCCTTATATTACTTAGTGGTATAGTAATGGACGAATTAGGATATGCCATTATAAAAAAAAAGATATATATATATATATCATGGAAGTTAAACCCGAAGTAAAGGAGGATGAATTAGAGAATTGAAATAAAGAAATTATTCAGAATTTTATTGAAGGATCTGATTTTAAAGATCAGAAAAATAAGGAAGAGTTGGATAAAGTATTAAGAAATAATACAAGACTTTGGAAAAATAAAATAATGGAACCCAACAACAAATACAAAGTTTCTATTCAGGTACAAGGGAAACCTCGGCGTTATAGCCCTAGATCAATGAGCAAAGAAATGTTATCAGAATTACATTGAAATATACATGAAATGATAAAATTAAAAGTAATAAGTTATTATGCAAATTGGACCTCACCAATTGTAATGGTTCGGAAGAAAACAGGTCAATGGAGAATCACGTTAGACTATTGGTTAATAAAAGGCTTCATTAACCTTTTTGGCTATAAAAAGGACTAACTATATGGAGAATACGTAGTTGTACTAATTAAAAAAAAAAAAAAAAAAAAAAAATGATTGAAATTTTTTTTTTGAGATATGTTTCTTTTAAAAAAGATAAAGATAAAAAAAAAAAAATAAAAAAAAGATTTATTTATTTTTTTTTTTTTGGAAAGAGATTTTTTTTTATTGAGAGAGAGAGATTTTTTTTACAAAAGATAATAAGGTTTTTATAAAAGAGTTTAATTTGCATAATATTTATATTTTGAATTTATGAGAGAAAATTTTATACATATGACAATAAAATTTTTGCGTAATTAATATTCATATAATTTATTTGCATTTTTACTGATTGTTTATGTTTGCTAATTCAACAACAATATGTTTAAATTGCTGAATATAATTCGTAACAAATAAACTATTAATTTACATTTAATTAATAGTCAATATTCAATTAGGATTTAAATTTTTAATAAAAATAAGGATTTTTATTAAAGTAAATAAATGCCTATTGAAAATAAAGAATGCTGAACGAAGTAGAGCACATAATTAAGAATCACTCGTTCAAAGCATATAAAAATATATATAATTGCAACAAGATCGTAGAGACATCTCTACATGCTCTTTATTAATTTGTTTGTTCAGTACTCGAGAAAAGTCACCGAACACCCAGTTAATAAATAAATTAAATAAATAAAAATCACTCGTTCGAAGCATTTAAAAATATATATAAATACATCAAAACCGTAGAGGCAAATTTACATGCTCCTAATTAATTTGTTTGTTCAGTACTCAAGCAAAGTCACCGAACATAAAGTTAATAAATCAAATATGTCTTATCCAAGTCAAAAATTATATATATATGCAATTTTTAATAAAAAAATACAAAACAAAAATAACAATTTATTTTTTTCATAAAAATATTTTCATAAAATAATTATGAATCACAATAATATAAATTTTTAAAATATATAAAATATTATAAAGCATGTATTAAATATTTTTAATTTATACATAAAAAAAATTTATATTCTTAAAATGAATATGTTAAGAGCTCATTAATTAAATTATATGTTTGCCACTTTGATTCATAGTTAAGCCATTAATTTTTAATATTATATTTTAACACAAATTTCCACATTCCAACATATGTGAAAATCACAAAAAAATATCTTTACATTATAATAACTAAAAATATTCAATTAAAATATTAGACTCTTGTATTCTTGTTATTTATAATACACTAATATAATAAATGAACTTCAATAAAGATTTGAAGAATTCAATTATGCAAAAAAAAATTCTTCACATATTTTTTTCAAAAAAAAGCACTATTTCTTAATGATATATATACAGAAACATTATAATGATAAAAATTCCTAAATAAAGCATTAGCTTTGTGTAAATAAAATTATTAATTGTTATATTTCTAATTCATTCAGACATTTTTCTCTTATTACATAAATTCAATGAAAATTAAAAAATACTATTGTATATATAAAACGTAGAATAACCAATTTTGTAAAAAATTATATATATTTTTAAAACTATTTTTGCAATGTGCTTTAGTGATAATTTTTTTCTTTTCTTAAAACACACTTTTGAGCATTCATCATTTTATATTATCTATATATATTTATTATATTTCAGAGATTTTTACTTAATTTTTTACTAATTTTATATATTATACAAATTTTTTTTTTACATAAATAATTCTAAATATTTAATTTCTTCTATTGATATTAATTCTTTATTCTGTGATATTTTTTTTTTTTTATTTTTTTTAAATATTTATACCATTATTATCAAGAAATGCAAATTATTTTAATAAAATTATCTATATATTGAAAAAATTTTAATAATAATTTTGATTAAGTATGACTTTTTTTATTACATTATATTTTGCTTCAACTATTTTACTAATAGGAAGAATAAATGATATTTGTTAATTTTTGTATAAATATTTTAACTATTATTTAATATTATGTTATACATGCAAATGATTTATAAAAAAAAAAA